>NW_022631195.1:0-132500 GCF_010015895.1 Lontra canadensis | reverse complement strand
TGAGCCCCCAGCCCAGCCGGCAGGACAGGGGCTGACCCTGCCGCACGTCCAGAGGTCAGCCACACTCAGCTGCACACTCAGAGGAACAAATCAGGCTCCGCCCCTGCGGGGGGGGCGGGACGGGCAACAGCCTGGCCCCTCCCCCAGGCGCTGCCAGGGCCGACGGGAGGCCGCCCCGAGGGCGTCACCGACGTCGCTTCTCGCAGGTCCTCCGGACTCTCACCGGGTGGGAAGCGCAGCCGGGAGTCCTGCCTGGTGGCGGCCGCAGAGGCCCCGGGGGAACGCTGTCCGGTGTCCGATTCCCCGGGTGGGGGTCTGCGAGGCGGAGCCCCGAAGGCGGGAGGTTCTCCGCCGCCGGCCGTGGGCGGGCCTCCGGGACGGGCAGCACCGGGCTGCGTCCCTCCGGGATCGGCCGCGCGGCGCCCCTGCTCGCTCTCCCGCGCCGCGTTTCCCTGCTCCGAGCCGCGGGGCTCACCCGGGGACCCCGAGGCCGCCTCTCGCGGGCCTCAGCGTCGGCGGCCAAGAGCCCAGCACGACGCTCTTGCTTGGCGGTGGGGCCGCGTTCACAGCCCGGGGTTGGTGTCGCCGGGTCAGGCGACGACCCGGCCTGAAGTTCCTTTGGGCGCACGCGCGGCCCACGTTCCGGCAGGAGCCCCGGGACCGGGACCCGGAGCGGGACTCTGGGAGGTGGGAGGGTCTGAGTCCCCCGCGTCCCGGTCCCCGACAGAGGCCTCCGCGGCCCCGCGGCTGCTGGCTCCGTCTGCAGCGGCCGCCAGCAGAGCGGTCTGGGGACCAGTGGTCCTAGTTGGGCGACTTTCCTAGTGAGCGTGACGTCTGTTTAACCGGTCGCAGGAGAAGGAAGTTTCCACTGAGCAGAGAAACTCTGGTTTTCCTCGTCCCGGCGGCTCCCAAAGCTCTAGGCTCCCCCTGGGCCTTGCGAGCGGCGCAGAGGACGGACGCTGTCTCCTCGCCTTCCCCGCATCTGCCCTCCTGGCCGCTTCCGCCGGGTCCGGGCCTACCCTCCTCACCGTCTGTGTCCAGGGCAGGGAGACAGGCGTCCTGGCACCCAAGCCCCAGGACCAGCCCCAGACAGCCCTAGTGCTCCTCACTGCCCCAGGCGGAGAAGGCGGGAGCCGCGCGGTCAGAGCGGCCTGTGGCCTGTGAGAGCCGCAGCCCTGCGCTCGCCCGCGGCCCCTTCCTCCTGGCGCATCGCCCACCCGGCGACCACGTTCCCAGAGAAAAACTCCCGGTGGGGCACGAGGCCATCACACGAAGAGGTGCTTCCTTTATAAAACCTTTTCCTTTTAAACCGATAATTCCATGGGAGATGCTGATGTTTCCCAGCAGCCAAGCCCTATAAATCCCGAGGTATTTGCGAGGAGCTGGGCGGGTCAAGACAGGAAGACTCCTTCATCTGTCCGCTGGTAAATACTCCGCTCTGATTACAAATTTATAAGGAATTGTGATTGGTGCCATTTTTTCTTCTTATTTTTCTCTCTCCAAGGGCATCCCCGGGGGAGGGAGGAAGAGTTCATCCCGGGGCTAATCTGTCCTTTCCAGGTGCGTGTGAGTGTGTGCGAGAGTGAGCTTGAGTGTGACTGTATGTGAGTGTGTGTCTGTACACTCACATGTTGTGTCTCTTCCCATGCATCGTGGTCGCGGATGGCCACTGGCTTAGAGGGCGGAACTCAACTCATTTTCCGGGTTACTTCCGGATCAGTCCAGATCCCCGAGGTGGGCACGCCGTGACCCCGCTGCTGCTGACTGCCGGTCCGCAGCCCAAACAAGCACGGAGGACACGCGGAACTCCTGTCACTGATGTGGCCACGTCGGAGGTCGAGGGGCCTGTCCCACGTGCGCTCATGAGGGAGCCCTGGCTTTTTGTCCCTGTCTCCGCTGTGAGGACACTGGGTAGGAACTTGGCCATCTAGGGACCTCGCTCTGCTTTGGCTTGTGGGAGGGAGAAAGGGGCACCTGCCTTTTTTCTGCGGTGGATTCCAGTCTCTTTGCCCCACCCCCACACCGTCTGAAGGCTGTGGGGTTCAGCCTCGTGTTCGCTCCTTCGTGACTGACCACGTCGCATCTTTGGCTTCCTTCCGCTTCTCCCTTTCCCCCCAATCCCTGAAGGCTCTGCTCGTCAGCCTCTAGGGTGCTTCCCCCTTTGGCTGTAAAAGTGGGGACTGCCCCTGTGCCAGGAGCACGACCTCAGCGCGGAGCCAGCGTCGGGGCTCGGGCGTTTCCACGTGTCTTTCCTGGACGCTCGAGGAATAGTGGGCATCTCGGCTTCCTGCTCACGACGACCTGATCGCTCTCTCCCCGTGCCCAGCTGACCCTGCGGAACGGACGCGCCTCACGACAGGAACAGGGGGGCGTTGGCTACAGAGCCTTACACACACACTGTGCTCCCCAACGCCAGCTTCATTCTCAAGGTCCAGGTTTCCCCAAGTGTCTAATTTATCACAACAGCCACACTCTTCCAGTCACCACCCACCTAGGCTAAATGTTAATACAAACAAGTAAAATTGTATCTGTACTAGTAAATTAAAAGGTGAAATCGCAGTGGAAATGCAAAACCATCTCTAAACTACATACCAATGATAAAACTACGTATCAAAATTTTTAAGTTGTAAGGAAGTGGGGATTTCTATCTTTAACCACTTATGTAGAGAATAAGAGAAGTTGGAAGTGCCCAACTTTGAATGTAAGAAAAAAGAAAAACAACAATGGTGGGGGGGGCGCCTGGGGGCTCAGTGGTTAAGCAGCTCCCTTCGGCTCAGGTCACGATCCGGAGTCCTGGGATGGGGCCCTGCATCGGGCTCCCCGCTCAGCGGAAAATCTGCTTCTCCCTCTGCCTGCCAGTCTCCCTGCTTGTGTTCTCTGTCTCTCTGACAAACAAATAAAATCTTAAAAAAAAAAAACACTTTAGAAACCAATAATAGACAATTGGAATATTTCCAAATATCCACTTACATAACCTGCTTCTACATAACACGTGGACCAAAAAGAAAGGACAAATGAAATTCTTAAATGAAAATGCAACAAATAAAAATTTGCTGCATACCGCGAAAGCAGTGTTTAGAAGAAACTGTACAGCATTAAATACTTAATAAGGATCTTCTTCAGGACACCTGGGTGGCTCAGTCGGTTAAGCATCTGCCTTCTGCCCGCTCAGGTCGTGGGCCCGGTGTCTTGGGATTGAGCCCCGCTTCTCCCTCTGCCTGGTGCTCCCCCTGCTTGTGCTCTCTCTTTGGCTCTCTCTCTCAGATAAATAAATAAATAAATAAATAAATAAATAAATTCTTTTAAAAAATGTATGTGTAAAAAAATAATTTAAGATGACCAAGGTAGCTTTAATCCAGGAGTGCAAGGAATGCTTAAAATTAGAAAATCTATAAAAGAGTATGACTTCAGCACCAGATTCAGTGAGGAAAAGTCACCTGGTCACTTCAAGGAAAAAGCTTTGAAAAAAATTTAACACAAATTTATGAAAGACTTCTTGTAAGTAGGGCTAGAAGAAAACTAACTTAACTCGATAGGCACTCTGTAAAAAACTTATCACCAGTTTGAAATAGGGAAACATTAGTGGTGTTTCCTGTAACATCAGAAATGATACACAGGTATCTACTTTCACCGCTTTATTCAATGATAAAATAAGACAGGATAAAACTTAATGTGGAGGAAGAGGGTGCTGAGGTCTGTTCCCTGAGGTGAGAAAGGACAGCTTGTGTGATGTCCTTGTCCACGAAACACTTGGTCCAACGGGCTCCCTCAGGCTCTCTTCTGGGAAAGGAATTAAACACCCACGCACCTGGCACTCAGGTGTTTAACCAAAACTTGAACTAGAGCTTCCAGGACTTTGCTTTTGTTCAAGGGGTCTAGATTTTATCATTTCTTTGTCTCACATCTTAAGGCCATCTTCTCTGACCTAGATACAATCAAGCTAGAAATCAATCACAAAGAAGAGAAATACAATCTTTTCACATGTAAAAGTGAAACAAAACAAAACAAAACAAACACACCACATTTCAAATGAACACAGTTGTTAGGGAGAGGAGTTAGGATGGCAGAGGAGTAGGGAACCCTAATTTCGTCTGGTCCCCAGAATTCAGCTAGGTAATTGTCAACACATTGTGAACACCTGCGAAATCAACCAGAGATCTGAGAAAAGAATTGCTCTAATTCTGCAAATAGAAAAGTGATCACTTTTTGCAGGGTAGGAGGTGTGGTGATGTGAATTCGGGGTGCTGTAGTGGGAGATAAACCAGGGCGGGAGGGGTCTCCGCCAGCCGGCTACTGGAAAGTGAGAGAGCAGCGGAGCGCAAAGTCAGAGCTTTTCAAAGTCTGCTCCAGGGAGGGACGTCCCTGCCTGAAAGGCACTCAGGGGGAGAACTGGGGCAGAACCCTAGTGGGACAGTGTGGTCTTGGGATCCCTGGGGGTCACAGAAAGAACAGGGGCACCTGAGGGTGGCAGAGATCCCAAGCATCGGACTGGGGAAGCTGGCTGCAATCAGCAAGACTGGGAGTGTGTTCTCAGCTTGGGGGTGCCATAAACTACAACCTGGGGCCAGTCACGTGACTGCCCTACGAGCAGGGGCCCAGCAAGCAGCAGAACCGAGGGGAGACCCTCCCGCCAGGAGCGGTTTGGGAGACTCGAACTGTGGTCACGAGCCTGAGATAGACGCTTGGTCATCAGCCAGGCGAGCATGGAGTGCAGGTGGAGACCAGGGAGACAGGAGGGACGGACTGCTTTCCACGAGGGGGCACTGAGGAGCGGGGCTCTGGGCTTTTGGCTCTGGAGCTGGAGCTGGAGATCTGAGGCCTCCATGTTCATTCCCACATCGCCTCTGGAGACACACTGAGCCCAAGGGTGGTGCAAATCCCTCCACCAAAGACACCTGAGAATCATCGCAACAGACCCCTCCCCCCGAACAGCAGGAACTCCTTGAACACCAAGTTTATCCTCTACACAGAACTGCAAATCTCCAACTCTTGGGGAAAGAAATATATAGCATTTGTGTTTTTTTTCTTATTATTCTTTAGTCTTTCAGTTTTATATATATATATATTTCCTTTTCAGGGATTTTCTTATTTTACAAAAAAAATTTAAAGATTTTATTTATTTATTTGGAAGAGAGACAAAAAGAACATGAGCATGGGGTGGGGGGTGGGGTGGGGAGAAGGGGCAGAGCAAGAAACAGACTCCCTGCTGAGCAGGGAACCCAATTTGGGGCTCGATCCCAGAACCCTGAGATCCTGACCTGAGCTGAAGGAAGATGCTTAACCACCCGAGCCACCCAGGTGCCCCTTATCAACTCTTTTTTAAAGTCCTTTTTAATGTTTAATTTTTACATTTACATTATATATATATATTTTCATTTTTGGTTTCCTTTCATTTTACTCAATTTTATTTTTGCACATATATGTTTTTCTTTCTTTCCTATTTTGGGATCTAGTTTCTTCTAACAAACAGACCAAAATACACCGAGGATCTAGTTTATTGTTCTGTTCTTCTTCTTCTTTTTTTTTTTTAAGATTTTATTTGTTTATCTATCAGAGGGAGAGAGAGAGAGCACACAAGTAGGGGAAGGAGCAAGCAGAGGGAGAAGCAGGCATCCCGCTGAGCAGGGAACTCATGTGGGGCTCCATCCCGGGACTCTGGGGTCATGATCTGAACTGAAGGCAGACACTTCACCTACTGAGCCACCTAGGCACCCTGAGTTCTGTTTTCCTTCTTGTTGGATTTTATTCTCTCCCTCTCTCTCTTTTTGATGTTTCTTCTCTTCTGATTTGTTTAAAGTATATTTTTTCTGGTGCCGTTGTTGCTCTTTTTGTATTTTCTCTCTCTTTCATCTATTCTTTTCTAGACATAATGACAAGAGGGAGAAACTCACCCCAAAAGAGAGAACAGGAGGCAGTACTCACTGCCAGGGATGTTATCAATATGTGCATAAGTAAGATGTTGGAACTAGAATTCAAAACAATGATCATAAAGATACTAGCTGGGCTTGAAAAAGTCATAGAAGACACTAAGAGTCCCTTTCTGGAGAAATGAAAGAACTAAAATCTAATCAAGTCGAAATAAAAAAGGCTATTAATTAGATGCAATAAAAAGTGGAGGCTTGGGGCGCCTGGGTGGCTCAGTGGGTTAAAGCCTCTGCCTTCGGCTCAAGTCATGATCCCAGGGTCCTGGGATTGAGCCCCACATCGAGCTCTCTGCTCAGCAGGGGGCCTGCTTCCCTCCACTTACTCTCCTCCCTCTCTGCCTGCCTCTCTGCCTACTTGTGATCTCTGTCTATTGAATAAATAAATAAAATCTTAAAAAAAAAAGTGGAGGCTCTAGCTGCTACAATACATGAAGCAGAAGAGTCAGTGATATAGAAGACAAAGTGATGGAGAATAAGGAAGCTGAGAAAAAGATAAACAACTACTAGACCATGAAGGCAGGATTTGAGAAATCAGCAATACCATAAAGCAAAACAATATTAGAATAACTGGGGTCCCAGAGGAAGAAGGAGAGAGAGAAAGAGAGAGAGGGAGAGGAGAGAGAGAGGAGTGGAATGTTTGTTTGAACAAATTATAGCTGGGAACTTCCCTAGTCCAGGGAAGGAACAGGCATTCAAGTCAAAGAGATACAGAGAACCCCTCTCAAAAATCAATAAAAATAGGTCAACACCTCAACATAAAATAGTGAAGCTTGCAAAGTTCAGAGACAAAGAGAAGATTCTGAAAGAAACTCGACACAAGAGGTCTGTAACCTATGAGGGTAGAAACATTATACTGGCAGCAGATCTGTCCACAGAGACCTGGCAGGCTATAAAGGACTTGCAGATATAGTCAGGGGTTAATGAGAAAAATACACAACGAAAAATACTTTCTCCAGCAAGACTGTCATTCAGAATGGAAGGAGAGATAAAGAGCTTCCAGGACAAACAGAAACTAAAAGAATTTGGGATCACCAAACCAGCCCTGCAGGAAATATTGAAAAGGGTCCTCTATGGAAAGAGAGAGCCTGAAAGCAACATAGACCAGGAAGGAACAGAGAAAATATACAGTAACAGTCACCTTACAGGTAGTACAATGGCACTAAATTCATATCTTTTAACAGTTACTCAGAATTAAAGTGGACTAAAGGTTCCAATGAAAAGGCACAGGGTATGAGATTGGATAAAAACGCAACACCCATTGATATGCTGTCTGGAAGAGACTCATGTTAGACCCAAAGACACCTTCAGATTGAAAATGAAAGGGTGGAGAACAATTTATCACACTAATGGACATCAAAAGAAAGCTGGAGTAGCAATCCTTGTATCAGACAAATTAGATTTTAAACCAAAGTCTGTAATAAGAGATAATTATACCATAATAGAAGGCTCTATCCCATGAGAAGATCCAACAGTTGTAAATATTTGTGCCCCTAACATGGGAGCAGCCAATTACATAAACAAATTAATAACAAAATTAAAGAAATACATTGACAATAATACAATAATAGTAGGAGAATTTAAAACCCCACTCACAGCAATGGACAGATCATCTAGGCAGAAGATCAACAAGGAAACAAGGGCTTTGAATGACACACTGGACCAGACGGTCTTCACAGATATATTCAGAACATTCCATCCCAAAGCAACAGAATACACATTCTTCTCTAGTGCACATGGAACAGTCTCCAGAATAGACTACATCCTGGGTCACACATCAGGACTCAACCAGTACCAAAAGATTGGGAACATTTCCTACATATTTTCAGAGCACAATGCTTTAAAACTTAAACTCAATCGCAAGAGAAAATTTGGAATGAACACCAGTACATGGAGGTTAAAGAGCTTCCTACCAAAGAACGAATGTGTCAACCAGGAAATTAAAGGAATTAAAAAAATTCATGGAAACAAATGAAAATGAAAACACAACTCTTCAGAACCATAGGGATGCTGTAAAGGTGGCTAAGAGGGAAATATATGGCACTACAAGCCTTTCTCAAGAAACAAGAAAGGTCTCAAATACACTACCTAACCTATCACCTAAAGGAACTGGAGAAAGAACAACAAATAAAGCCTAAACCCAGCAGAAGAGGAGAAATGATAGAGATTAGAGCAGAAATCAATGAAATAGAAGCCAAAGAACAGTAGAACAGAACAGTGAGACTGGTTCTTTGAAAGAATTAATAAAATCAATAAACCCCTAGCCAGACTTATCAAAAAGAAAAGAGAGAGACACCTGGGTGACTCAGTTTTTTAAGTGTCTGCCTTTGGGTCATGGTTCTGGGATCAAGCCCCACATCGAGCTTCTTGCTTAGCAGGGAGTCTGCTTCTCCCTCTCCCTCTGTGAGCACACACTTTCTCTTACTCCTGTTCTCTCTCGTGCTCTCACTCTCTCTCTCAAATAAATAAACAAAATCTTTAAAAAATGAATATAAACATTTAAAAAAGAAAAGAGAAAGGATCCAAATAAATGAAATCATAAATGAAAGAAGAAAGCTCACAACCAGCACTGAAGAAATACAAGCAATTATAAGAATCTATGAGCAACTATATGCCAACAAATTTGACAATCTGGAAGAAATGGATGCATTCCTAGAGACGTTTAAATTACCAAAACTGAACCAGGAAAAAATAGAAAACCTGAACAGACCCATACCAGCAAAGAAATTGAAGCAGTAGTCAAAAATCTCCCAAAAAACAAGAGTCCAGGACCAGATGCCCTCCCGAGGGAATTCTACCAAACATTTAAAGAGGAATTAATACCTATTCTTCTGAAACTTTTCAAAAAATAGAAATGGAAGGAAAACTTCCAAATTCATTTTATGAGGTCAACATTACCTTGATCCCAAAACCAGACAAAGACCCCATCAAAAAGAATTGCTGACCAATATCCCTGATAAGCATGGATGCAAAAATTCTCACCAAAATACCAGCCAATAGGATTCAACAGTACATGAAAAGGATTACTCACCACGACCAAGTGGGCTTTATTCCTGGGCTTCAAGAGTGGTTCAACATCCGCAAATCAATCAGTGTGATGCGCCACACTGATAAAAGACAGAACTAGAGCCATCTGATCTCAATTAATGCAGAAAAAGCATTTGACAAAGTACAACATCCTTTCTTGATTAAAATTCTCCACAGTGTAGGGATAGAGCAAACATACTTCAATATCATAAAAACCATCTATGAAAAACCCACAGTGAATATCATTCTCAATGGGTAACAACTGAAAGGTTTTCCCCTAAGGTCAGGAACATGGCAGGGATGTCCAGTATCACCACTGTTATTCAACATAGTACTAGAAGTCCTAGCCTCAGCAATCAGACAACAAAAAGAAATAAAATGCATCTGAATTGGCAAAGAAGAAGTCAAACTCTAACTCTATGCAGATGACCTGATATTCTATGTTGAAAACATCCCCCAAAAAACTCCACCCCCAAATTTCTAGAACGCATGTAGGAATTCAGGAAAGTGGCAGGATAGAAAACCAATGCACAGAAGTCAGTTGCATTTCTATATACTAACAATGAGACAGAAGAAAGAGAAAGTAAGGAATTGATCCTATTTATAATTGCTCCAAAACCCATAAGATACCTAGGAATAAACCTAAACAAAGAGGTAAAGGACCTGTACTCTGAAAACTGTTGAACACTTATCAAATAAATTGAGGAAGACACAAGGGAGTGTAAAAGCATCCCAGGCTCATGGGTTAGAAGAACACATATTGTGAAAATATCTCTGCTACCTGGAACAATCACATTCAATGCAATCCCCATCAAAATACCATCAGCTTTTTTTCACAGAGCTGGAACAAATAATCCTAAAATTTGTATGGAACCAGAAAAGACCCTGAATAGCCAGAGGAATGTTGAAAAAGAAAACCAAAGTTGGTGGCATCATAATTCTGGATGTCAAGCTCTATTACAAAGCTGTTACAGTATGGTACTGGCATAAAAACAGACACATAGATCAACGGAACAGAATAGCAACCCAGAAATGGACCCTCATCTCTATAGTCAACTAATCTTCAACAAAACAGGAAAGAATGTTCAGTGGAAAAAAGACAGTGTCTTCAACAAATGGTGTTGGGGAAAATTGGACAACCACATGCAGAAGAATGAAACTGGACCATTTTCTTACACCATACACAAAAATACACTCAAAGTGGATGAAAAACCTAAATCCATCAAAATCCATCAAAATGCTAGAGGAGAAAACAGGCAGTAACCTCTCTGACCTCAGCCATAGCAACTTCTTGCTAGACATGTCTCCAAAGGCAAGGAAAACAAAAGCAAAAATGAACTATTCAGACTTCAAGAAAAAAAGCTTTTGCACAGCAAAGGGAACAGTTGACAAAACCAAATGATGACTTACAGAATGGGGAAGATATCTTCAAGTGACATATCAGATAAAGGGCTAGTATCCCAAATCTATAAAGAACTTATCAAACTCAACACCCAAAAAACCAAATAACTCAGTTAAGAAATGGGCAGAAGACATTTCTCCAAAGATATACATACATACACCTGAAAAAATGCTCAACATCACTTGGCATCAGAGCAATACACGTTAAAACCACAATGAGATCCCACCTCACACCAACCAGAATGGTCAAAATTAACAAGTCAGGCAATGACAGATGTTGGCAAGGATGTGGAGAAAGAGGAACCTTCTTACACTGTTGGTGGGAATGCAAGCTGGTGTATCCCTCTGGAAAACAGTATAGAAGTCAACTAATCTTGACCAAGTTAAAAATACAGCTATCCTCCGAACCAGCAACTGTTCCACTGGGTATTTACCTCAAAGATACGAACGTGGTGATCCGAAGAGGCACCTGTACCCCTATGTTTATAGCAGCAATGTCCACAAGAGCCAAACTATGGAAAGAGCCCAGATGTCCATCAACAGATAAATGGATAAAGATGTGGTCTCTATATACAATGGAATATTACTCTGTTGTCAAAAAAGAAAGAAATCTTGCCATTTGCAATGATGCGGATGGAACTAGAAGGTATTATGCTAAGTGAAGTAGTCAGAGAAAGACAAGTATCATATGACTTCACTCACATGGAATTTAAGAAACAAAACTGGGGATCATAGGAGAAGGGAGGAATAAATAAAATAAGATGAACTGAGAGAAGGAGACAAACCATCAGAGACTCTTAACTCTAGGAAACAAACTGAGGGTTGCTGGAGGGGAGGTAGGTGGGGGGCTGGAGTGGAGGTGAGTGGGAGTAACTTGGTGATGGGCATGAAGGAGGGCATGGGATGTGATGAGCGCTCAGTGTTACATGCAACTGATGAATCACTAAACTCTACTTCTGAAATGAATAATATTCTTATGTTAATTAGTTGAATTTAAATAAAGTTTAAACATTTTTTAAATGATAGCAAATGCATAAAAGCCCTCACACGGTTGTTAGAAAGACAGCATCTTTAATATTTGTTTACATAGAACAGATGAATGAGAAACACGCCCCTTCTCAAAATGTTTGGGATGCAGTGAGGTGTGGGTATTTGGAATGGAATGTTTCTCCTTCCGTACTTACGTGAGGGAAGAAGAGAGACTAATGTTCTGTGGAGAGGCTCATATTAATTTTTTCAAACATTTTATTTATTTATTTGAGAGGGAGAGTGAAAAAGAGAGAGAAAGGAAGAGAGAGAGAGAGAGAGTGCGCAGCAGCAGGGTGTGGGGATGGGCAGAGGGGAGGGGCAGAAGCAGATTCTCCTGACATGGGGCTCAGTCCGAGACCCTGGGGTCATCACCTGAGCTGACAGCAGATGCTTAATGGACTGAGTCACCTAAACGCCTCAGAGAGGATCATAGTTTAAACCTTGCATTTGGAAATAACTTCAGATCTATACAAAAGTTGCAACCAAGTACAAGCATTATTCTAGAGAATGCTTTACACAGACTTCCCAAATGTCACTGTTGTATATGACTATAGTACAGTTACCACACCCATGACATTAGCCCTGACACGTTGTCATCCGATCTATAGGTCTTGTTCTGCTTTCACCAGCTGGGCCCTCTGGGCCTTCTCCGGTCCACCGTCCAAGCTGAGACCAAACATGTCACTTGCTGGCTTCATCTCCTGGGACAGGTCCAGTGTTGATTTCTTTCAGGATCTTCACACTTTCGGAAGAGTAATTGTAGAGTCGCTGTGTTTCATTTGGCCTCGTTGTTTACTCACGGCTAAATTCAGCTGGAGCATTTTGACAAAATGGGAACCATGGGAACATGGGCGTGCTCTTCTTGGTGCACCAGGAGGCCCATGAAGCTGACTTGTCCTGGCCCTGGTCAGGCTCACTTTGATCACTTGGCTAAGGTGGCGCCCGCAAGATGTTTCCACTGCAAAGTCTCACTTGTCCCAGAGCATTGACTGTGCATCTTGGGAGACACTATTTCTCACCATTCTTTGTCCACGTGCTTAGTATCTGTTGATGATTCTCGCTTGAAACAATTATGACTGCGGGTTTTGGCCGGTGGTCATTACGTTTCCACCATTTCTTCTACACTGATTGGGATCTGACTGCACTTTACTCTCTCTTTCATCTCCATACCTGGGATTAGCTTTCTTTCTCTCGCCCTCTCCTTTTTCTTTTAAAATTCATGTTCTTTTGAGAAGGAAAGGTCACTTTATAGTATTTGAACACCAGCGTCTGGGCCAGTGCATGCTTACTGCTGGTGGGTGTTTCAGAGGCCGTCTGTTCACACACACACCTCTTCCCGGCATATCCTATACTTCCTTCCCCTTTCTGTGCTTTTCATCCAGTTTCCCCCACAGTGAGAACCCTGACTTGTGACGTCAGTGTATTTAAATAGATAGAATGTGGTATGTCTGCATGTGTATTTCTTGGGAGTTTTCCTGTTTGGGATTCATTGGGCTTCTCAAATCTATAGTTTTATGTCTTTTTCCAAAATCAGAAAATTATCAGTCATTATTTCTTCATTTTTCCTGTACCCCGTTTTTTGGTCTTCTTCTTCCACATGTCATTTACATAGGTGTTCGACTCTTTGGTTTGCCCTTGAGGCTCTGTTCATTTTTTCAGTGCCTTTTCCTTGTGTTATTCAGCCTGGGTAATTGCTATGACTTGTCCTCAAGTTGCTTGAGGCTTTCTTTTCTCATCTCTGACCTGCTACTGAGCCCAGCTGGTGAGTATTTTATTTTGGTCATTGTATTTTTCAGTCCCACAATTCTCATTTTTATATTCTCCTCATGTTTTCCTTCCTAGCTGTGATTTATCTTCCCCTTCATCTCAAGAGTGTTTGCCCTTAGTTCCTGGGCGTTAGTTCTATTGCATTTTTGCAATAGCTGCTTTAAAGACTTTGTGTGATAATTCCTAGTTGAGATTGTCCTGATCTTTTGTGTAAAGAGTAATTTTGAGGGGCGCCTGGGTGGCTCAGTCAGTTAAGCATCTGACCTTGGCTCAGGTCGTGAGCCAAAGGGTCACGGCATTGAGCTCACATGGGGCTCCCCACTTGGCAGGGAGTCTTCTTCTCCCTCTGCCCCTCCGCTGGCTCATGCTCTCTCTCTCAAATAAATAAATAAAATCTTTTTTAAAAAGAGTAATTTTGAATGTTACATTACGAGCTGCTGAGTCTTATTTCCATGTTCTGGAAAATGTTGATGTTTTCGTTTTTACAGGCAATTGACCTAGTTGGGTTTATGCCACAAGTGCAGATCAACGTTTTATGGATTCTGGCTTCTGCATTACTTCGGTTTCCAAAGATTTTGCGGTGTTTGGACACCCAGCGGCCAGTCTGATACACTGGTGGAGATCAGTCCCATAATTTCCTTTCCGTGACCTCTGGTGTTTGGATCCAGACCTGCAGACACAGCTTGGAAGTGAGCCTGGGTTTTCCTAAGCACCTTTATGGAATTTCGTTCCCAAGCTTCTCCCTCCCTGCGGTCTCTCGGCACTTTCAAGTTACTTGGGGTTCCGCTTTATAGTCATCTCGTCAGAAAGCTGGAGCTCCGTTATGCTCCAGTGCTGTGTACTTCCCACCCCTGCATCCATGTCTGGGTCGTTAGTGGGGTGATATGGAGAGAAAAGGTCAATGGGTTTACGCGCTGTCTGGGCATCACAGCTCCGCTGGTCAGGGAGGCACGTTTCCTTCCCCGAATGTGAGCTACGTGCAGGGTCTCGTGGTGGCTCTGTGCTTGCTGCTCTCCCCACATATCGAGGGAGGTCTGGGGGACTCTCCGGAGCTCCTCTGCTCGTGCTCTGGTGCCACGTCCAGGCCGGGGACTGTCTTGAGTCCAGGGAACATTCCAGGAAATGAAAAGGGGAAACTTACCGCCAGTTTGGTGGCTCTTCACGTGTTTGTCTCATTCCCATCTTTCTGCCGCTGTTTTCCGCTCCGAGCCCTTGCCCAGCCCCAGCAGGTGCTTCATCTGGGCTCCGAGCTGCGTTCAGTGGGAGAGGGGTGAGGGCTGCTGGTCCCCCTCCCCGGAAGCAAAACAGCCTTGAGGGGGCTGTCCTTGGCGTTCTGAGCACGACTGTCCCCAGCAGGTGCCGCACCACCTCCCTGGCACTAATTCGAGCTTCTCTCAGGCAGGAAAACCTAATTTCTTATGTTTAAGTGGTAGTTTATATCATCTTTGTCACATTTTTAAAAATATTTTGCTCATATTTGCTCTCAGGTTTTTGGCTTCCCCCGCGTCCTCAATTTTCAAAGAGTTCTTCATAGCCCCTGGTGTGTGTGTGTGTGTGTGTGTGTGTGTGTCAGTCCCATGGAAGATCTTTATATCTTCTTAGTGGGGGAGGGGCAGAGGGAGAGAGAGAATCCCAAGCCGACTCCTCATGGAACCCCACGTGGGGCTCGATCCCACCCCCCTGAGATCACGACCTGAGCCGGAATCAAGAGTCATTGCCTAACCGACTGAGCCACCCAGGCACCCTCTTTGTATTTTCATATACAGTCGCATTCATCTGTCTTTTTATTTCTTGCGTCTGGATCCTGATTGGTACTTCAGAACCCTTTCTCCACCCCAGGTTATGAAGATTCTCAGATATCATTTCTTTTGGTATTTGCAGAGTTTCGGTTGTTTGCCGGTCCGTTTGTCCTTATGTGTGACGTCCGGAAGCAGGTATGTCAGTGCGGTTTTCACTTTTTCCAAATAGCCACACATTTTTTCATGTACCAATAATTTTTCAAGTTTGTCTTTGGTCCAGTCATTTGAGAGTCCTCCTTTATCACACACAACATTTCCATATGTTTTGGGTCTATTTTTGGTCTTTATGATCTTTTTCGCTTGATTATCCATTCATGTGACAATAGCACACTGTTTGGAATCTTTATTTATTATTTTTAAAGTATGTTTTAGCTGCTGGTGCCACGAATTCCCCTGCAACTCTGTTATTTCCTTTTTCCCAGACTATTTCTAACTGATCTCGAGAATGTTTTTGTTTACATAAATTTTGACTTAACTAGGTCAAGAAGAAAACTGGTTATTATTTTTATGGAAGTCACATTAAATTTAAAAATCTGTAAGTTAGAGAGAACTGACGTTTCCGTGCTAGTTTGAGTCGTCCTCTCCAAGAGCAAGGAGTGTCTTTACAGCTGCTTGGGCTACTGCTGTGTCTCTCGGAAGCGTACTGAATTTTCCTCCTGTAGATTTTGCACATTTGGGGTCCGAATTAATTCTCAGTGTAAGCGTTCTTTCCCCAGTCATGAGGTTTTCTCTCCCGTTATGCCCTCTTGGTGGCTCTCCCTTGTATACAAAAGGTTATTGGTTTTCATGTTAATGTTTCAACAGGCAGTGAATCTCATTTCAATTTCATATTCTACTGCCTTAATCAACAATTTTTATTGATTTTGCCAGTTTTAGCTTCGGTCTTTTAAGGTCTCTGAAATACACTACGACGTTGGCTGCACGGAGACTGCATTTTCCTTAATTCTCACGCCCCTAGTCCCTTTCTCTCGCTTGGACTCAGTTGCTCCCGCCTCCCATCCCGCGCAAGGAAGCGGTGATGCAGGCTCCTTGCCCTTCTTCCTTGGTCCCAGGATCGCGGCAAGAGTCTGGCCTCAGGTGGACACACACACGTCATTGTAGGACACGCTGTGGAGCTGGGTCTGCAAACACCTTGTGCCACCTGGATGTGAGAAGGGCTGGGATTTCCTTCTCCCCCTCACCCTCGGCGCCACCGGAGGTCCGTGTTATGTTCGCTTTGTAGAAGAAACTTGGAAATTTTACTCCTTGGGTTAAATTTAGTAAACTGGGTTTTACCAGGAAATATTCCATTTCCTCTCAGTTTTCAACCTTATTCCGTACAGGAAAGCGGCAAATCTCTTGTGACAGTTCGGTTAACTTTGCCGAAATGCGATTTACACGCAGGCCCCAAAGCTCCCTTTCGCAGCGGGCAGTTGAGGGCGTGCTGACGAGTTCGTACGCCGCGCTCCGGATTCGGAGCAGCTGCCCCTCCCGAGGCCCCCAGAGCCCCAGGAGCCCGTGTGAGCGCGTCCCCCCTCCTCAGTTCCGTCCTGCCCGCCACCGCTTGCCGGTCTGCTGGCTTCGGTCTGCGGTTTGGTTTCCAGGCGCTAGATCTCAGCCCCCCTCCTGTCCTGTAAGGCCTCCTCGAAGAGCCACTTTCTTGTTTAAATGTAAGTTTGCACTGATCTTTATTCCCGTTCAGTTCGAGGCATTAAAGAATCCTGCAACTTGGGGCGCTTGGGTGGCTCAGTCATTGAGCGTCTGCCTTCAGCTCGGGTCGTGATCCCAGGGTCCTGGGATCGAGCCCCGCGTCAGGCTCCCTGCTTGGCGGGAGTCTGCTTCTCCCTCTCCCACTGCCCCCTGCCTATGTTCCCTCTCTCGCTGTGTCTCTCTCTGTCAAATAAATAATAAATTTATTATTTTTTAAAGATTTTATTTATTTATTTGTCAGAGTGAGCACAGGCAGACAGAGTAGCAGGCAGAGGCAGAGGAGGAAGCAGGCTCCCGCTGAGCAAGGAGCCCGATGTGGGACTTGATCCCAGGACGCTGGGATCATGACCTGAGCCGAAGGCAGCGGCCTAACCAACTGAGCCACCCAGGCGTCCCATAAATAATAAATTAAAAAAAAAAATCTTAAAAAAAAAAAAGAATCCTGCAACTATTTCTCCTTCGACCAATCAGTGATAAAGGAAAATGGATTTCCTTCCCTCGTTTATACCATAAAGTGCCATAATTTATGGGACTTTCAGGTTTATCTTCTTTGTATTTCCATTCCATTTACAGGGTTATGGTCAGAGAACATGGCCCATGAGATAATTTATTGTTAAATGATAAAATCTGGACACTAAGGACGAAGCGAGGACACTGGGTGCAGTGTTCCAGGTTCAGCGGGGCCAGCGGCCACATGGCTGGTGCTCACCCAGGGCTAGGGTGGGGCGGCCAGGGACGGGACTCTGCAGGGGACAGTGGACGTGTCATTCCCTTGCATGGGACCTAATTCACAGTACAGACTGCAGACAGGGCAGGCATAGGATAAGGGCGTTTGGATCTACTTTCAAGGCTAAGGGGAGTGGAAGCAACACCGGGACACTCTCAAGGCCAGCTTTCCCATTCGAGAGCCACATCCTGTGCCCTCCCCTCGTGATGCCCTGTGAGCACCTCCTGAGAGCACCTGCCTCATGCAGGACATCTGGGCAGAGAGAGCCAAGCTCCAGCGGTGCGGTGAGGACCTGCCGCTGGGCAGGGACCCTTCCTCCCCCACAGGTAGTGCCCTGCACTCAGCACAAAGGACCAATATCAGGAAAGAGAGAAATTATGGACACTGAGTCACCAAATGCATTTCACAGTCAGAGTTAAGATGTGTGAAATAGGAGAATCAGAAGGAGGTGGGGTGGGAGAGAGGGGAGGCAGGGCCTGACCCGGAATGGAGATAGTGGCAGGCAAATTTGGGCATCACCGCGAAGCTGGGTGGGCCTCGCGTCAGAATCTGAGTTTTCTAGCAGTGAGTGCGAAAGAGAGCCCAGTCCCCAAAGTCAACAGCAGAGCTCCTTGGAACTAACGAGTGAGCAGAGCCATGACTACAGGCTGCACGGGCTTCATGTTAGCCTACCGTCGTCCCATGTTGCTTGTGGGCGGGGTGGGGGACACTCCTCGGGCATCTGGGGACTTGGGAAGTAGAGCGGCTGGGCAGGATGTGGGGGCTCTGCAGGCGGACAGGTCACCCTCTCTGTGGCTCCAGGGCCCCGGCTGCTGGCCCCGAGCCCCAGCTTCTAGCCTCGCTAAACATTTGCCACCACTCTTGGTCATTTCCCCTCACTCATTCTTTAGTGACTCATGTGCCCTTTTATTCAGCAAAGGTTCTGATTTCTAGCTGAGAGGCTGCCCTGAGGGCTCTCCTGTCCGGGGAGACTAGAGCCCCTAGTTCCAAAGACACTCATCTTCACGAAGAGGGACGCAGAGAGTGGCTAGAGTGGGGTTCCATGGGGACACAGGGCACGGCAGCCCCCTACCCAGATCTCACACACATACTTCCCAGGGAAGCGCAACTCTGAGGGGAGACCCCCAGCCCTTTGCACCAGCCGTCGCTTCCGCTCTGCACCGGCTTTCCGGCTGGCCCAAAGCTCAGGGAGCCAGAGACTCCTGAAGCCCCAACAGGCCAGGGTCCCTGAGTGAGGACATTCGGAGAACAGATGGCAACAGGCCTGCCTGGACAGCCTGGGCTGTGAGGTGAGGTTCAAATCCAGCGTAAAAATTCACAAGCACAGAAGCATCTTGCTCCAGGCTGGGAACCCTGGGGCCTCTCTTCTGAGGTCTCAGCTCCACTCCAGTGGCCTCCAGAGGTGAGCCAAGGCCCAGGGCTGTCCTGAAATTGCCAAGGCCCCAGGGCACCAAGAGGCAGGTGCACCTGAGTCCGTGGGGGAAATGACACGTGGCTGGAGAGCGGTGTAAGGACCTAGAGCCTGGATGGTGCAGACCCTGATGGGGAGGGGTGAGCACCCAGGGCAGGGGACAGGTGTGAAAAAGGGGTGTGGGGAGGAGTCGGGAGTGCATGGAGGGTGGCTGTGTGCCGACTAGGGGTCAGACAAGCTCGAGGAGCTGGGAGTGGGGAGCAGCATTCCCTTGCACGTTGGGTGACCTGCTGCCTGTCGATGCCACCCCCACCCCAGACTCTCCTCTCCTTCCTTGTCCCCCACACGAGGGCTCTGCTCTCAGCCCCATCCTCCAGAACATCCCTGGGGGGGGGAGGCAGGGGGCCCCAGCTCAGCCTGGACAGTCCTGAGCTTGTCACCGGTTCTACCTGTCCCAACCTGCTCCTCACCTGGGCCCTCACCTGGGCGACCCTCCGCCTGGCCAGGCAGGGGGCTGTTCCGGGCACCTGTAGCCCTTCCATCAGCCCTTACCCTCTCCAACCCAGCTGCCCACCAAACACAACCTCTCGGTCCAGCCGTCCCTTTCCAGCTCCCTGCATCCCAGTACCTTACATGGGCACCACCCACACGCCCCAGACCCCCACCCTCCAGGGTCTCCCCAACATCCACGCAGTGGCTTACTGGCCTTCTGGTCTCCTGCTTACACACTGCTAGGCCCAGGACCCAGGGGCCATCCCCACGCTTGGCTGGCCCCGCTGGATGGCTCTGTCCAGACCTGGCCGCTGCTGTCATGCATGACGGGCGACCACACAGGTCTGTGTGGACGTGGGCTGGAGGGAGGTGGTCTGGGCCTCGTGGGCAGAAACGGCTAAAGGAGCAGGAACATGGAACGGTCAGGCAGCGAGTTTATTGTCTCTGTGAGCAGGGGTCGTGGTCTCCGTGCACAGGTGGGCACCCACAGCCGCCCTCAGGCTCGCCTAGGCTCTTCCTGCCCCCGACGGGGCCCTGAGCAGTGTGCTCAGCGTGAACCCCGGGAGCCATTACCCCATACCGGAAAGCTGGGCTACCTTCTCCAGACTGTCTGAACAAAGGGCGCCTGCCAGAGACGGGAGAAGTGGCCAGGCCTGGGGCGGAGGCAGTGGCGTCCTTCCCACCACTTTCAAGACACCTAGTGTCTTGAAAAGGATGGGGGCTGGGCTGAGGTGAGGGGTGGGGGGCATATGGCGGGTCTGCCCGGCCAAGAGGAAGGTGCCCACAGCAGGACGCAGAGGAAGCCAGCTCCAAGCAGGACCCCCCTTAGAAGGGCCCAGGGACCCTCTTGTATGGCGGGTGCCCTGTTGCAGAGATTTCCAGAACAACACCGCCTTATGATCCTGCCCAGTATCCTGGGTCCCACTGTCCACTCATAGTTCGTGTTGGTGTTGGGACATCTGGGAGCACAGCGCTTGCTGACAGAAAGGGTCACCTTTGATTCTGCAAAAGAGAGGAGGGGGCAGGTGGCTGCCAGGCCGCAGGAAGAGGCCCGAAGCTGGGGGAGGGGATGCTTTCCACATGAGCGGCAAAAGCCAGAACTTAACCTGAGAGTCAGAGAACCCTGGGCCCCGCAAGGGCAGTGGGGACCTGGTTGCCCACGGTTAACTTCGAGGTCCCAACAAAATCAGGGCTCAGGACTGCTGGCCCGGTGAGGGCTTTTCCCTGGAGCCACACACAGCCCAGACCACCCTGGCCCGCCCAGAAGCCTGCAAGTCTTAGGGATGTGGGGTAGAGCAGAGTGGACGAGGGACTGGACGTGGCTGTCCCCTCTGCTTGCTCAGTCCCGGGCTCAGCCTCATCCTCCCACTGCTTGCTTAAAGATGTGGCGAAACCTCGGAAGGGAGCATCGCAAGAAAGGAAAACACTCAAAACAACCAAGTTGTAGGAGACCCTCTCCCACAGGCTATCCCATTGTGTCCTGTTGAATGACACGGAGTTGCGGGCTGTTGGGATGGTGTTACACTGTGTGATGGAAGCTCCTGGGCCACGGGTGCTGCTGGGTTTGGGAACCTGAAGGCAGTCAAGACGCTGGCCTCCTCCTCCTCCCCCGTGAGCCTCCAGTGCTCAGGTTGGAGATCTGGGGGCAGAGGTCAGGGCACAGGCCGGAAGGTCCCCGGAGAGAGGGCCACCCATATGCACCCTCCCTCTGCGCCCTCAGGCCACAAAACCTGGCGCAGAGTCCCTGGGCAGATTCCAGGGCCGGGAAACTGCTAAGGGAAAAGCCAACCCGGGGGGGAGGTTCCCACAACACTCAGTCTAAGCACCGACGTCCTCGGCCTCAGCTCCCGCAGAACTGAAAAGCCAGGCCTGGAAGGGGTGCAGCCTCGGGCAGAGCGCTCGGTGCCACCTCCGGGTGGCAGGAGGAGAGTGGAGGGGCCGGGCGGCCCTCGGGGTTAAACTCCCTCCTGAGATGAAAGGTGGAGCAGCCCTAGCCTGAGTGGGTGGCCCAGCCCAGCGGTCCCCAGCAGTTCCCAGCAGTTCCCAGGGTTCCGCGGCCAGTCCAGCGAGTCCGCCAAACGGGCCTGTGGGGCACAGGCGCGCGGCACTGGACCGGCTCATCGCGGGGAAGCCCGACGGGGCAGCAGGGACTTTCTTGCGTTGTGACTGGAAGACCAGGAGACGGGACACCTGCTGAGGTTCATCATGGAATGGACTGGGTGAGCCACCGGTGTCCCAGCCAGGCCCGGAGGTCTTGACGCCGGGGAGGGGGCGGCTGTGTGGGCGTGGGCAGGTGTGCAGGGGCCCCGAACCCTCTGGCCAGCCCCCGCGGCCCTGATTGCCCTTTCTCAGGAGGACAGACGGGTCCCTCCACGTCCAGTTCTCGCTGGACACTTCCACGGTTGCACAGGAGAGTGCTCCCCGCGGTGGGCTCTGTGACATTTCTCTGGGGGACGAGTTCCCGTTCCACTTCAGAATCTCCTCTAAGGCTGGCTCATCCAGTCAAATCTTACTACCTGCGCCCCACAGCGGCCAGGCGGCGGTGAGGCGTGGAGGGCAGCAGTGGGCAGCCAGGTGTGCGGGGCCAGCGCCTCGCCTGCCTGGCCCTCCGCGGTCCAGGCGCCCGGCTCTCCCCATGCGTTCAGTCACCCCCAAGCCTCGGGCCCGCGGGCGGCTCCCGGCAGCAGCATTCAGGGACTAGCGCGTCCGAAAGAGGAGAACCGCTCGCAATGCGCGCGCCCCCCCGGGAGCCCCGTGTTAGGGGAGCGACCCGTGGGAGGCAGGACGCAGCCCCAGGCCCTTCTGGGCCACCGCAGGACTTACTGAACTTACTGCTGAGGAACAGCACGGCATTGGACAGGCAGACCTGGTCGGTGGGGTGGCATGCGGTGGGCCTGCACTGCGCCTGGCGGGTCACTTTGAAACACTGGTAACAGCTCAGGTTCACACCTGTGGGGCAGCCAGGGGGCCACGGTGGAGAGGGCTGCCCACATAGCCTGCGCCCCCCGCGCCCCCCGGGCCGCCCCTACCTGGCTCTTCCTTGCTGCCAGCAAGACCCGCAGACACCAGCAAAGCCCACAGGACTGGAAGCAGCCCCCCCATGGAGCCAGAGCTTCAGCCTGAGGGTGGGGCAGAGCAGGAGGTGTTTCCGGAGCCCCCCACCCATGCCCCCGGGGCAAGCTCTCTCCCCTCCCCTGGGCCCCACATCTCTACCAGCCTGCAGATCCTGGTTCTCCCCACACACCACTAGCCCAGCACACCCTTCCTGCCCTCTACCTCCACCGATGCAGGTCGCTGGCCTTTGGAGGAGGGTCACCTGGGGAGGGCCCACGGGGACCTGCCAGGCCCTCTTAGGCAGCTCCGGCCCTGGGGAAGGTTTCCTGGGGTCCCTGAGGACGGCAGTCTTAGCCACCAGCCGCCTCCAACACTGAGCAGAAGGAGGGCGGGCTGCATCTCCCCAGGGTCCATGCCTGGGCTGGGCCCCCAGCATCTCCTCGCCTCCTACTCGGGGCCCGTTCTCACCGCAGAACTGTGCACAGGCTGGGTCCCTGCCTCCAGGGCCCTCAGGGGTCAGAAGTGGAGGAGAGAGGTGGAGGCTGGGGTGGGGAGGGACGGGGGAGCGGGGCTGGGGGGGGCTGGACAGCAGACTCGGACACCGTCCTCCAGGGGAAACGCTGAGAGCCAGGCCCAGAGCCAGAGCCCGGGAGTGGAGGGAGTGGGGAGGGGGAGGGTGATCAATCTTCTCATTCTTTGCAGGGTGCTGTGAGCACTGGTCTGGAGGCAGCGAGGGGAGGAGCAGCCTCTAGCCAGAGGCCACCAAGGCCTGCAGGGCTGCTGTGTTTAGGGACCTCTGGGCTCTGCCACATCCCCCCACCCAGGGCTGGGGACTGCCCCACGCCCAGAACCCTGGAAAGCCCTGGGGCCCTGCAGAGTTTCTGGAGCCTGCGAGAGCCAGAGCAGGAGGACAGGCTCTTCCCCAGTGTCACACATGTGTGCTCCGGGCGGTGCTGGGCCTGGGGCTTCGGGGACCCAGGTCCTCAGCTCACGCCGGGCTGTCTCCCACACGTGTCCTCCCGGCTGACTCTCATCAAAATGACCCTCTCGGGGAAGAGGTGGACCCAGTGTGGAAGGTGACCCTCCCCATGGGCCTCACAGCCCCAGACCTTGCCCCCCAGCTCATCTACCCAGAACCCTTTGTCCTGGCTGGCTGTCCTTATTTTCCAGAGCCTTTGACCCGAACTGTGCTCTCCACGGCCTGGGCTCCCCAGGACCAGTTCTTACCCGAGCCAGCTTAAGAAACAAAATTCACTGTTTTTTTAAGATTTTATTTATTTATTGACAGAGACAGAGATCACAAGTAGGCAGAAAGGCAGAGAGAGAGAGGGGGAAGCAGGCTCCCCACAGAGCAGAGAGCCTGATGCGGGGCTCGATCCCAGGACCCTGAGACCATGATCCGAGCCAAAGGCAGAGGCTTTAACCCGCTGAGCCCCCTCCCGGCGCCCTCACTGACACTTGTGAAAGCCTGTGAAGCCCCATGCACAGGGGTGGGGTCTGAACCCGTCAGGAGGACCAGAGCTCAGGGGCCACGGGGCGGGGAGGGGTGTATGGAGGGGGGTGGGGGGTTGGGGGAGAAGCAGATGGCCTTCCTTCTGAATGCAGCGGGGGCCACAGGATTTACAGGCAAGGAGCAGCCTCGGGTCAATGATGGACAGTGACCGTGACGGAGAGGAGCCTTTGGGGGCGGGGGCTGTCAGGCTGAACCCACCCCCCAGGACTTTTGCTGAAGGCAGGCCAGGTGGCCAGACCTCACCTGGGGGGGGACGGGGGCACTGAGGGGGGTGGGGGGGGGGGCGGGGGGGGGGGGGGGGGGGCTTCTCGATAAAACTGGATGTCACTGGAGGGCACAGATGGGCCTGGGGAAGGTTCCGGAGCCTGACTAGAATTTGGCCAAGCAGAGAATCTGTCACCTGACACTGTGGCGCTCAGGGTGCAGCCTGGAGGGAGGCTGCCCTCTCCTCTGAGCCCCCTCCCACCCCGTCTCCCCAGGCTCCCCCAATGGCGCAGCCCCCCTTGCCCAGGGGCCTGTGCAGGTGGCCAGGTTGTCACACCTTTTCACACCCTGGCCTGTCGGTCAAGTCTTTCCCGGGTGTTTTCTTCCTCTTTTCCTTGTGGCCTTATTCCCTGAAGGGCATCCTGAAAACCGTGTGGAGCAGGGCAGGGTGTGGGTCCTGGGTCAGGGTCTGCCTGGACAGCGCAAGCCCAGCTCTCTGCCCGCCAGAGTCCAGCAGGACACGAGGGGGTGGAAAGACCAGACGGGTGGCCCCGAGGTGGTAGGTGCTGGGGAAGGGCCAGCCCAGCCCCCACAGAGACTGCTGCTCCCCCACCCCCACCCGTGGGCCTCTGAGCCCGCGCCAGGCACCACACAGCCCCTCCTCCCCCTCTCCACCTCCCCACCATGGCCCAGCTTTTCTGTAACAGCTACAGGCAAAGAATATGATGGTCCTGAGTGAAACTGCAGCCGGCTGGGGTCCTCCCCCTCCAGTCCACTCCGTGGACCGACCAGCACTGTCCTCCTCCCCACCTTGTGGGAGGCAAGTCCTGGGGACTCTACCTGGCCCCAGGGAGTCTCAGGTCCTGACCTCTCTGGCCACTGAGGCTCTCCGGCTTGGAGGGGGGGTCTACAGGCGATGGAAGAAGACTGCAGGGTGGGCGGGTGTCCATTCATTATACTATATTTTTATCCATTTGTCCATTCATGCTGTGATTGAGTTGATGGTGAATTTGGGACTGTGAGATCCACAAAGCCACAAAGATGGGAAGAAAGGGGTGTGGCAGGCAGGTGTGAGAAAGCCTGGGCAGGGGAGTGGCGGGGGGCTGGTCTCCCCAGGGAGGACTGAGGCGAGTTCCCCAGAGCGGGGCTGAATGCCTGGTGTCCTGACCACAACAGAGAGGTACGTGCATGGGTCACACGGTTGTCAGCCCCCATGAGCAGGGACGGAGTGGCCGTGTCAAGCATGGACACCGTTTCTTGGTTGCTGGGGGAGAGACAGCCGAGGGCACAGTGGACAGGATTGCTGGATGTCCAGCTGTCCTCCTGGCCTCCAGGAAGGAGTTTCTGGGAAGCCACGGTGGCTGGGGGACATGATGGGGAGAAGGCTCCAAGGGGTCAGGGAAGAGCCAGAGGGCCAGCTCGCGGTCAGCGGGACCCTTTGTGGGACCCCAGTTACTGGTCACCTTGCTTCCCCACAGGGAGGCAGGGAGCCATGTGGGGCGAGGGGCGGGAGAGGGTCCCGTGGCCCGGATGTCTTGGCTTTCAGAAATCAAGAGCTGGAGGGAGGCCCACGTCCCTGGGTCACCAGGAGGGACAGGAGATCCTGTCCCTGAGGTTCAGGTTCAGCGGGAGGGAGAGAGAACTCTGCTTCAGGGCCCTTCTGGCCCCAGGCACAGGGGACGGCTCTGCCCTACAGAATGTGTCTCTGGTGTTGGCGTGTCGTCATGCACACCGGCCAGGCTTTGCCCCAAGCTCCCCTCCCCCAAGGATTCTGCAGGTGGGGCTACCCTTGGGGACCACAAGGCTGCCAGACTCATGGGCTGTGAGTGGGCCACTGGGCAGCTCCAGACTGGTGCGCACAAAAAAGCCCTGTGGGGACGGGCATTTGGATAAAAATCGGGTCTCCCGATAAGCGTTTTGTGACCCTCTTGTGACGCATTTGTGATCCCATGTGCCCACTGGAGGGGCCCCTCGGCAGCCCTCGTTGTCAACTGAACATGGAGAAAGTGCCCTCCGCCCCAGAGCACGCAGGAGCCCAGCCTGTCCCCTCCCTCCCCCGCAGAGGACAGCCCACGGAAATTCTTCATGGTCCGAGGCTGGGCCTTTGCCTGGACTGCGTCCCCCCAGGGTGGGCCCGCCAGACCGTGCCAAGGCCAGACGCTGCCCAGGGAGGGATCTGAGCTGAGGGGCAGCGCGTCTCCAGGTGCCTCCCACGCGGCTTCTTTCCCGTCCAGAGGGTCCAGAGGGTCCGCTGGCTCCCAGCTGCCTTGACGCTCTCTCCGCTGCCTCTGTGACTGCGCTTGGCTCCTGCTCAGGCTCCAGTCCCCGCCGTGGGGCCCAGCCGAGTTGGGCGAGCGGCCTGGTCCGAGGGCAGGCGGGGCCTCGCCCGGGCCGTGTCTCCCCCATGCCACAGCGGAGACTGCGCGTACTAGTGGGCAAGGAGGGGGCAGGCTGAGGCAACTGGCAGGAGGGGACAAGAACCCCAGCGGGACGGCAGGTCCGAAACAGCTGTCTGGGGTCAGGGCACCAGGTCCCCGACAGGGGCTTCCTACCGGGCCTGCGCTCAGCCTTGCGCGCTGCGTTCCAGCGCCTAACGCGGCCGTGGGCATGCGGGGCCCTTCAGGGCTTCACGCTGTCTGAAGACCAATGGACCAGCCACCAAGCCAGCCACCAGGCCCTTTGGGAGACCCATTTTATTTTTATTTTTTAAAGATTTTATTTACTTATTTGACAGAGATCACAAGCAGGCAGAGAGGCAGGCAGAGAGAGAGGAGGAAGCAGGCTCCCCACTGAGCAGAGAGCCCGATGCGGGGCTCGATCCCGGGACCCTGAGATCATGACCCGAGGCAAAGGCAGAGGCTTAACCCACTGAGCCCCCCATGCGCCCCTGGGAGACCCATTTTAAACTAGTGAACCAAGTCAGGACCTTGTGCTAAGCAGCTCGAGTATCTTCCTGTAATAACGCTTCTGTGCCCCTCGATTCCAGCCCTGCCGGTCTAACGTTCTAGGTGAAAATGGAGAATTATTTTTTTTTAGTGTAAAGTTTTGATTACCCAACGGGACACACAGATGACAAAAGCCAACACAGAGACTCTGGGACTGGGGAGGTGTGGGCCAAGGGGGAGGTTCGCCATCTCAGTTCTCCAGAAAGCTTTCTCCGCCCCCTAAACAAAACAAAATAAAGCAAAAACAAAGATAGAATCTTCTGGGTGCTGCATTAAGTGACCGTAAGTGGGGTGTGTGATCCTTGGGTCACAACCGGCGTGGCACAGGGAGCCTCAGCTCCTGGCCATTGTGCACAGAAACCCTCCAGATGCCGCCCAGCCCTGTAGGGGGGACCTGATGTCACGACAAACAACTGTTTACAGCTGACCACCCCGAAGTACCTCAGAGACCCAGGGCTGCACGGAACCCACCGAGCTTGATGGGAGACCGCAGGACAGAGGCTGCATGGGGGGCCCTGTTATCCTCATGGAGGTCCTGACATCACAGACTGTCCCCAGGGGGACCTGGGTGCCACATGGGGTTGTGGTTCTTTCTTTCTTTCTTTTTAAAGATTTTATTTATTTATCTGACAGAGGAGAGACAGCGAGAGTAGGAACACAAGCAGGGGGAGGGGGAGAGGGAGAAGCAGGATTCCTGTCAAACAGGGAGCCGGATGCGGGTCTTAATCCTGGGACCCTGGGATCGTGACCTGAGCCCAAGGCAGAGGCTTAACGGCTGAGCCCCCCAGGCGCCCCTGGGATTGTGTTTCTTACACGTGTCCGACCACTGAGGCGCTGCCCCGGCCCAGCAAGGCTCCCCGTGAGCTTCTGGTGCCGCCCGTGGTGCCACCTGCAGCTGTGATGGTCTGGGGCTGCCACCAGGTAAAACTTCCAGACGAAAGTCCGACACCGCCTGTGCTCTGAGGCGCGTCCTCCTGGCTGGGAGACTGCTGGGACTCACAGTCACATCTTACCCTGCGGGTCCTTGGGTCCTTGTGGCCTTGGCCCACTGCCGCCTCAGCCTCCGTGCTGGTTACGATCCCAGCCCCTCAAGTCCATCCACTTGGGTCCTTGATGGGACAGCCTGGGATTTGCACTCGGGTCCTTGGACAGCAAGGCTCGCAGCTGAGCAGTTGGGCTTCTGGTTCAAACCCTATGTGTGTGTTGAGCCCTACAACAGGAGGTTACAGGGGCTCCGAGCGAGGGCCTCGTGGGGCTCAGCCTGTGTGCACTGCAGCCCCGTGAGTCCATGCTTACGTTCATTCATTCACACACCCAGCCTGGGTGCCCTCTGGCTTCCTCGCAGGAGGTCGAGGGGGAACGTGAAGGCGCCTCACCATGACCCCATGCTTTCCCACCCCAGCGCTCCCCCTCTCTCCGATCCCCGGGTCCTCAAAAGCCCCCGAAGCTTCATCAGAGAGACTGTCCCCCAGAGGACTACAGGGCAGGGCGGTTGGCGCCTTGTCCCCCTTTTAGGCTTTTGCTCACATGTCCAGAAGGAGGGAAGGTGGCACCATTCCGTCCACTGCGCTCTGGCTTTGATCAGCTCCGCTGAGCCGAGAGCTCGGCTACGGGGATGCTTCAGGGCTCTGGGCACGTCCTGCACCCCCGGCTGCCTGAAATGTCTGGGGATCCCCTTGCCCCACTCGCACCTTGCGAGAGGGAATGGGAATGGTACAGCCACTCAGGAACCAGTTTGGAAGCATCTAGTAAAACCAGAGAGGAAGTCACCCCAGGAGCCGGCAAGTGCACGGTTGGGCATTGCGCCGGGAAGCTGCACCTACAGCAGCTTGCCTGAGAGCGAGAGCTGCAGCGGCCCAGAGGTCCCGCCTCGGCGCACAGTTAAACCAGGGCCTGGCCGGCCGCGGCCCCGCTTGGCAACCAAAAGTTTGAACCAACTACGGAGAGGCAGAACTAGGATGACTCCACAGGCGGAGGCTGGGAGAGATGCTGACACCAGTGAGACCCACCGGGCACAACTCCACTTCCGTCAAGTTAGACGTGACAGACTCTGCGTCCGGAGAGCTGATTCCTGAAGGCAGAGGCTAGGGAAGGAGGAGTGAGAGGCAGGGAGGTGGGTTAGGGAAGTGCACTACCGTGACCACGGGGCGCAGGGACCCGGCCGCTGAAGGTCATAGGTCTAAACAGCCACACACAAGGGAGACAGTGGGGCAAGCGGTGGGTGGGTTGTGTCGATGTCGGCATCTTGCTTGTGATATTTTATCCGGTTTTGCAAAGGTAACCGTTAGCAGACACTGGGTAAAGTGTACACGGACCACTCCGTTCTTTCTTAAGACTCAAGTGAATCTACAATTATCTCAATAAAAATTTTTAAAATTAAATTACAAAAGGGGCACCTGGGTGGCTCAGTTGGTTGAGTTATCGGCTCTTGATTTCAGCTCAGGTCATGATCTCAGGGTGGTGGGATCGAGCCCTGCGTCAGGCTCTGGGCCGAGCGTGGAGCCTGCTTAAGATTCTCTCTCCCGCTCCCTCTGCTTCCGCACCGCCCCCCCAGCCCCGGGGCACACTTGCTCGCCTCTCTCTCTCTTTAAAAAATAAATGGCAAAATATTTTAAAAATCAACGTCATTCAGGATATCATCAAAACACGATGCACTTAGCAATAAATTCGACAAAATATGTTAAAAGAAATTAAAGAAGACTATTTTTTAAAAGCTTATTTTTTTAAGACTTTGTCAGTGAGAGAGCATGCACAAGCAGGGGGAGAGGCAGAGAGACGCAGACTCCCTGATGAGCAGAGAGCCCCATGCGATCCTGACCATGACCATGACCTGAGCTGAAGGCAGACGCTTCACTGACTGAGCCCCCCAGGCGCCCCTAGAGAAGATATTTTGTTCACAGATTGGAAGACTCAGTATTCCTGAGGTTCCAGACCTCCCCAGACCAGTATCCACGCAACCTCCGTCTGAATAAAAAACTTACATGAAAATGCAAAGTAGCTAAAGCGGCCAGAAACACTTTTGAAAAGGAAGAACAAATCTGGAGATACGACATTACCTGGTTTTAAGCCTGAATGTAAGACTCCAGTAATTAAGACAGTTTTCCAATAATACATTATAGGTTAATTAATTGAATTTAAATTTTAAAAAATAAATTAAAATTTAAAAAATAGATGAATCACTGACCTCTACCTCTGAAACCAATAATGCATTATATGTTAATTAACTGAATTTAAAAACTTAAAAAATAAAGAAAGAAAATTTTAAAAATATTTTAAATAAAACAAGAAAGAGAAAAAGGACAGGTTTGTTTTGGGCATCAGGACGGACACATGCATCAGTGGAACAGAAATAAACCCACATGTGTACGGTCAGCTGATTTTTATAAAGTCATCAAGGTGATTCAATGGGGAAAGGATTGTCTTTCCAGTAAGTGGTGCTGGAATAATTAGACTTTCATATGACAAAAGTAGCCCATATCTCTAACCATACACATGGTTCCTCATGCCCTGGGTGTCATTTTTCTGTGGGGCAGGTCTAACATGTAAACACAAGAGCTTATGCTTCTAGAAACAAGCCCAGGGGATCATTTGTATGACTTTGGTGAGATAAGGGTTTCTTAGAACACAAACAGCATGATCTATAACACGGAAAACACAAGTTACACTTCATCAGAATTAAAAACTTCTGCTTTTCAAAAGACACTTCAAGGAAATAAAATTGAAACCCAAAGCCAGAAGTAAATATTTGTGTATATTAAAATAGTGCATACGGGGCACTTGGGTGGCTCAGTGGGTTGGGCCTCTGCCTTCAGCTCAGGTCTTGGTCTCAGGGTCCTGGGATCGAGCCCCGCATTGGGTTCTCTGCTCAGCGGGGAGCCTGCTTCCTCCTCTCCCTCTGCCTGCCTCTCTGCCTACTTGTGATCCCTCTCTGTGTCAAATGAATAAATAAAATCTTAAAAAAAATAAAATAGTGCATATGATTAAATAATAAGATTAAATACAATAAATGGGCAGAAGGTTTGAATCCACACTTCACCAGAGAAGAAGTTCAAGGGCAAAGAGCTCAGGACAAGAAGTTGGGTGTCTTCAGCCCTTAGGAAAATGTACACGGAAACCACAAGGAGATGCTGCGGTACCCGTGTGCGTGGGACAGAAGGACCAGGGTCACACACAGGCAGCGCTCAGCGCCAGCGCCTACGGAGGGAGCTGGACACCCACACTGGCCAGAGCAGCTGTTTGGAGAAATGGTTGGCAGTTTCTTAGAAAGTGAAACCTAGTCTTAGCACGTGACCCCGCAGGTGCTGCTCTGGCCCTTTATCCCAGAGGGATGGAAGCGGAAGGCGGCACAGACCTGATGCCTGCGTTCCCACGAGTCTTACTCTGTGGGATCCGGACCCCCCCTCCACCGAACCTCACCTTATTCCAAAACCCCATCTCCAGGGACCTCTTTGGGCGTGAGGACAGGTTCCGTGTGTTGACTGTGGTGGTGGTTACCGGATTGCATGGACTTGACAAAGCTCATGAGATCGTGCCCGTAAAGTTTGTGTATTTCATTCTTACAAAGTATACTTCAAAAGACTCATTTAAAATTAACTTAAATAAATAAAAAAGAAAAAGAAAATTTATTAAGATAAAAAGAAAAACCCGATTTAGAGGCTCTTACTGGTTAATTCTTCCAAACATTCAAAGAAAAAATGCATCAATCCTCCAGAACCTCTTTCAGAGGAAAGGAAGAAATGAACACTCCCTAATTAATTTTCAGACGCTAGCGTTAACTAGATTTTGAAAAAAATGCACAAGGTATTAGAAGAAATGAAAATTCCAGGGCCATCTCCCATAAAAATTAATGAAAATGTACTCTAATGTCAGAAAATCACCAAGGCCCCCCCAAAAAGGAAAACATACTATATTCCCATATGTGCAGAAAATCATTTGATTAAATTCAACAGAATGTATGAGTGCTCTCAGCGAGCCAGGCGTGTGAGGGGGCCTCTAAGGTGACAAGGGGCTCCTATAACTGCATCACCCCTGCTTCTGGCGCTGTCACCACTTCTATTTAAGGTGGGAAATCAGCCCCCACCATTCCGATGCCCTGTGGCTTGAATTCGGCAAGTGCAGGATGAGGTGCCCAGCAACTATTGGAATTAACGCAGGAACTTCAAAAGGTCACAGGCTGTAGAATCAGAATACAGAACCCAGTGTCTTCTCCGTGCCACCAATAAATTTAGACTCTTACATTACTCCACCCCTTGAATTCTGGGTTTCCCAGGGCACTTCTAGCTACTTTCTAGCAAGAGCGGGAACTCAGGTCAACGGAAAGGCAACAGACCCCACCTCTGCCGTGACCTCAGCACCGGGGAGATGGCGATGCCGGGATGTCCCTGGGGGGGGTGGACAGACACGGTCTGGCAGGGCCGGGAGGACCTGGGCACCTGGGGGCAGCGGGGAGGAAGGGGGAAGGAAGGCAGAGTCCGAGGTGGCGAACCAGACAAAAGCCCCCCCAGAAGGGGAGGGTCTGGACTTAGAGCTGGTGGCGGGGGGACCAGCCACAGGCGACCGGAGCGCGGGGCCGTCACATGCGGCCCTTCCCGGGCGCGGGCCCCTGCGGGCTGGTGGCAATTGGGAAGAGAGAAGTAAGAGGGGAAAGCACCTGACGCCCCGGGGCGGGGGGCGGGGGCGGGGCCCCTCCCCCCAGCGACCGCGGACCGGCCCCCGAGCGAGGCGCGACCGCGGCGACAGCCAGCACTTCCCCGCGCCGCCGGCAGAGGGCGGCCCCGCTCGCAGACCGCCCGCCGAGCCCGCGCGGGAACGCGCGGGGAAACCAGCGGCGGCAGGACGGGTCCGCAGTGACGGGTGCGCGGAGCGACGTCCGGACCGAGGGCTAGAGCGGGCGACGGGAGGGACGACGGACGGGACGACGGACGGGGGAGGAAGAGCAGGAGGCGCCGAGCCGCTCGGAGACCCGCCTGCGGGGAGGGGGAGGGGAGGGAGGCGGCCGCGCAGGGGCGAGCGGGGGCGGGGAGGGGAGCGGCACAGGTTGGGGGGATGGGGGATGGGGGTGGCGGAGGGCAGCCGGGTTGGGGGTCGGGCAGCCTGGGGCCACGCGGTTCCAGACGCGGCCTGGGCCCCAGAGGAAGCGCAGCTCAGTGGGCATACGGCGTCGAGGACCCAGAAATAGTCCCTAGGACCTGGGCCCCCAAACACCTGTAAGAAAAACGCGGCTTGATGCCGGACTTGTCAGCCGCCGAAGCAGAAAGGATGACAAGAAAAACTCCAGAAAGTAAAGATCGAAGCGAGTATTTCCTTGGGTAATCAAGGGCTCCTCCAAGTACCCGTGCTGTAGAAGAAGGTTTTAAAGCCCCAATTTCGGTTTCATTGAAAAGAAGAAGACGTGGCAACACAAAAAAATTGGAATTCAATGACAGTTAAATACTAGGGAACTTGTCAACATAGTTCCTCGTATTAATAGATATGAAAATAAATATCATAGGGGCAAATCTACAGACTTGGCAAATACCTCTGATAAGTCGAATAACCTTTCTTGATTAAAAATATTCAAGAAAAACCCAATCTCCTGAAGTCATCATCTTACATTATAAGAAGGACAGCAGAAGTGTCCCCATCACGATGCACATTTGAACGGGAAGTACTCAGCAGGAGTGCACAGAGAGCAGGACAGGCATTAGAGCAGGAAGAAGGGGCACCTGGGGGGCTCCTGTGGTTCAGGCTGGGGGGCTCTTGATTTCAGCGCAGGTCATGATCCTGGGGTCATGAGATCCAGCCCATGTCCGGCTCCATGCTGGACGTGGAGGCTGCTTGAGATTCTCTCTCTCCTTCTGCCTCTGTTTCGTCCCCCCTCAAAACCGTACTCTCTCTCTGCCTCTCAAATAAATAAATGAATCTTAAAAAAAAAAAAAAAGAATGGAAAGAAGTAAAACCTGCTCTGTTTGTAGATGATATGATAGTGTACCTGGGAATCCTGGAGAATAAGTAATAAAAACAGCAAACTTAGGAAACAGTCTGCAGACTGGGATGCAGAGTGAGCATGTGATTCCGCAGCCGTCAGAGGGCTCCCACGAGGAGGGATGCGGGAGGATGACGTGGACCGTGCGGTCAAGTACTTCACCGGGCTGGGGAGAGAAAGCCAGACAGATCGCCATTGCTGTGTTTAAAATATGCTGGAGAGTTGTGACGGGAGCAAGGGCTGAGTGACCAGGGAACCAGAGGTCAGAATCCCTCCCAGGTGGGCTGATGCAGTGGCCTGTCCTTCCCATGGCCATGAGGCAACTCCAGGCACCAAGGGATGGGTGCGACCCACACAGACTTGGCTCTGGGCAAGGGAAACCAGGGATGATCTTACCACCAGGTAGGCATTTGCAAAGCTGCCAATGCATTCTCCCACCCAGAATGCATGCAGAGCGATGGATGCGGGAGACACGCCCTAGAAGGGACAGTTGCCAGGAAGGTGACCCTTCCCACAGTCTCCTTAGGCAGCAAATCCCCGCAGAGGAAGAGGCGTCTGACGCACGTCTAAGCCTGCTCCCAAGAGAATTGTCAGACTGGGAAGCTGCTTCAGAACATGGGAGGGGGAGGCTGGCAGGCAGAGCGTAAGGTCCCCGTGAGCGGGCAGAATGGCATCGCCCACGTGCTCCAGGGCCAAGGAGACAGGCCACTCTCAGCCAGAGGCTGGGGCAGGGGACAGGGACACACGGGAGTCTCCATGAGCCTTCCTCAACCTGCAGTCCAGACCCCATGAAGCTGTATGTGCTTGGTACTTGGTACCCGCTGATCTGGCTAAGGAGGGTGTGGGGCCCCCGTCCCCGGGGTGCGTGAGTGCAGCCTCTGTGGTTCTTACTTCTTCAACGCCCAGCGCACAATAAAGCCTCCGAGGATCTCCAGAGGCAGGGGACCGTGACCAATCACAATAGGGGAAAGCCACACGCACAGACCAGCAGATGGTCCACGGAAGGGAGTTAGCACAAGAGAATTTTAGAATAGCAATGACACTGCGTTCCATAAAGCAGAGGAAAAGACAAACTAGAGATTCAAAGACGGGGCGTTCCGACAGAGCGGGGCTCCAGCGAACAAACCAAACGGACATTCTGGGTGATGGTCAGGATTCTCGAGAGAAGCAGGACAAGAGAATGTTTCTGTATACAGGACAAGATCTCGGGGACCGAGCCGGCTTACACGGTTATGAGAGCCGGCAAGTTCAGAGTCATCAGCGTGGTCTGGCAGAGCAGAGACCGGAAGAGCCAACATCGCAAGTTAAGTCCGGAGGCTGTTCGAAGCTGAACTGCCTGTTTCTTGCGGGGCGGGGGGCGGGGGTGTCCGTCTTCTGTGCCATCCAGATCTTCAACTGACTGGACGAGGCCCACCCACACGACGGAGGGCAACCTGCTTTACTTGAGTTTCACCCACTGGAATGTTCATCTTATCTACAAACACCCTCCCAGAAACATCCACAGTCGTGTGGGGGCGCATAGGAGGGTGCTGTGGCAGCTCTCTGGAGAACTCCCGCGGTGACCGCAAGTGCAGAAGACCGTACACAAGGAGGCAGGGCCGGGCGGGCAGCCCAGGGAACCTGCGGGAACAAAATTCGGAGAGAACAGCTCAGAGCAGGCGCGCCCATGTGACCCAGCAGAAGGGTGTAAGTCACGCGAGCCGGGAGTAGCAGCAGGAGAGTGGGCGGGTGCGCACTCGGAGGGACAACATTCTCCAGGAACCAAGCAAAAGTCTCATTACAAAAAAGGCATTTGAACCCCGTGGGAGAGCTTTGCGATTGCTCGATCTCATCCCTGCCCCAGCCCCTCTAAGAGTGGGTGTTGCGGGGTTTGTTTTGTTTTTGAGAGAGAGAGTGAGGAGTAAAAGCAGGGGGAGAGGGAGACGGAGCCCCAAGCAGACCCCCCACTCAGCGTGGAGCCCGACTCGAGGCTCGATCCCACAACCCGGAACTCAGGACCAGAGCAGAGACTGAGAGTCCGATGCTCAACCCACAGAGCCACCGGCATCCCCAGGAGGGATCTTGAGGATGGTGGCTAACTTCCTGTTCCTGCCCTGGGTTCCTGGTGCCAGGAGGGCAGAGAGACACTGTTCTCAAAGAACAGTGCTCATTGTAATCTACTGAGGGGCTCCCCAAAGCACGAGCATGAAGCGGGTGCCTTTGTGTTGGTGAACTCAGGACCCTCTGTCCAAAGCAAGGAAGGGCCCGGGTCTCCAGGGGGTTCTGCAGACTCCTACTTGGGCGTGAGCACCCCTCCTGTCCCCGAGGACAAGGGGTCTTCCCCTTGGGGGGGTGCTTCGGCCCAACTCTCTTGGTTTGAGCAAAAAGTCTGTCACTTGCAGTAGGTAAGGACGCGGGGAGACAGGTCTCCAAGCGCAGTTTCCTCTTGCGGTTAGTGCAGGAAGCTCTTACACACGGTGCCGGGGAGGGGGAGCTGGTACCTAGTTTGTGACTCAGCCTACTGGTGTACGAACGATGTTCACTTTCGAAGCCCATGGCCAAGAGAGAATTCTTGAGTCGTCTTTGGTGCAAAAAGGTGGTTTTATTAAAGCACGGGGACGGGACCCAGGGCAGGTAGAGCAGCACTGGGGTCCCGGGGAGGGACCCATTATATACTTCCAAGTTGGGAGGGGTTAGAGAGAGTGCAGGCCTCCCAGGTATTTTGGGAACAAGGTTTCCAGGACCCTGAGGGGGCAGCTCTTGTTAGAAGGTCATGCACTACTGTTCCATGAAAACTCAGTCCTGAGACCTTTCGGATGTATCTCGGTGCGTGTATGCTTGGGGCGATGATGGCCACCACGTATCTTGGGGTTTAGAGATAAAGGAAGTTTCCAAAGGAAGTTTTTTATATGTTGAAGTAGACTTACGGGATCCTGGGGGTTGGGCTAGGATTGCCCTTGCCTTTAGCAAAGTGTCAGCATCGAGGCAGCGGAGCCCCTAGAGGAAGGTCGCTCTGCCTGTTCCGAGGACTTGTCAGTGGGCTGTAGGGAGAAAGGAAATTTAATTTTTCTTCTGCTTTTGTTTCCCACATCACCCCCCCACCCCGAACCGTCTGACCCTTCAACCTGTAAGTTGTTGAGGGAAGGTCTCATCTTCTGCAAGGTCTCCCTGCTGACTAGGGGCGGGGAGACGTCCCTACTGGGCTCAACGCTGTCGCTGGGGCGTCTGTAGCTAGAGCAGCAACAGAGGCAGAAACGCTGAATCAGGAGGGACCACACGTGCGGATCCCCTGAGCGGGAAGCACCATTGGCGGGAAGTAGCGGCAGAGAAAGCGTCTCGGCACCAGGCGGAGAGACATGGGAGAAGACACGAAACATGGTTAGAGTAACAAAAAGAAAAAGAACCCAAATAAGAGTCTTTTTTTTTTTTTAAGATTTTATTGATCTACTTGAGAGCGAGAGAGCGAGAGCGAGAGCACAAGCAGTGGGAGGGTTGGAGGGAGAAGCAGGCTCCCCACTGAGCAGGGAGCCCGACCAGGGACTCCATCCCGGGACTCCTGACCTGAGCCTAAGGCGGACACTCAACTGACCCAGCCACCCAGGTGCCTCCAGAGTCCTTGGAAAGTTGACAAAAATCCTGTCCAGTCCAGGAGTTTAACCAGTCATTAAAGGAAAGGCGGGGGTGGGGCTGGGTGACTCAGTGGGTTAAGCCTCTGCCTTCGGCTCAGATCATGATCTCAGGGTTCTGGGATCGAGCCCCGCATCGGGCTCCCTGCTCAGCGGGGAACTTGCTTCCTCCTCTCTCTCTGCCTGCCTCTCTGCCTACTTGTGATCTCTGTCTGTCATATAAATAAATAAAATCTTAAAAAAAAAAAAAAAAGGAAAGACAGGGGTCTCCCAGGACGCCCACTGAGTATTCGTGTCAGTTAGAGACGCAGGAAGAGTTTCGTGGCATCTGGAGCGCGTGTGTCGCATTTTGTTTCTGTGAGGCACGCGCTCCACCGTGGCAGCAGTTAAAGCATCTCACCCTTTCTGTTTTGTAAAACTGGTTCACACATTTGTGCTATTTCAGTATTTAGTAGAGAAATGTGATTTTGGGTGTCATTTAGAGCTTGGGCCATGCCTTTATTAAGAGCTTCCGTGTGCCAAACAACATCCCCCAGACCCAAAGAAGGAGCAAAGATGGATGCTAGGTGGTCAGACCCCTGAAACCCAGAACATGTACCCTCGTTTTCAGTTCGGAAGGTTGGCTGGGCTTGTCATGGTTTTAACAGTGGGTCCGCACATCTGGGCAAAACCAGGAGTCCAGTGGCCTATCCAGCCTGGGGGAAGGCGCAGCCACAGGTTAGAACCACTTCGGGTCCTGTATGGAGCCAGTCACCTGCTTCTGGGCCTCCTTGGACTGCATTCGGGGTTTCAAGGGCCCTTTGGTTCTGGAAGGCCACCTTCTGCATTTGTGGGTGACTGCATTCACGCTTAGTTCCAGGTGGTGGTTGCATGATTGCCTGAAGCCTCCTCTTGTAATTTTACATCAACAGTGGTAACTTCTAGGATAAATGTGGCATCAAGAAGCCTTCATTGTAGGAGGTTGGGCCTTCACACGACCCTAGTTAGCAGGAATCACTGGCAAGTGGGGTAAGACTTGACTCGGGATAAGGGCAGCCCCCAGGGCATCATCCAATGCAATCCTAAGGAACGTGGGTCCATCCGCCATCTGCAGAAGCCCATGGGTAACCCCGTGGCGTGGGGTACGCTGTGCTTCTAAGGAGTGATTTTATCATCCAAGCCACACAGAATTGGTCACGGTGATCACTGACTTATACAATTGTTGGGGAACCAATCCCATGTTCTAGTTGTTCAAACAATCCTGTGCCCTCGGGGTCTCGTTATTGTCCCCACAGAGTAACAAGCAAGATTGTCCATACATGAGCTCTTGGGGTAATTTCTCTGAAGGTTCTCAAGCTGGCTAGCTCAGGCAAAGAGCAAACACTCAAAGACAATCAGAACTACAATTTAACATCTGCAAAGGTGTGTTATCGAAATGCAAATTTTCTCACTAAAATCACTGTTATTTCCAGAGGTAGCCAAGTTAAGACTAAATCGTTTGTAAAACAAGTTCAATTTTAACACACCTGGCCTGATTATTTCCATAAGCTCAGCAAGAACAGTGAGTGATCCTACAGATCTTTTAGAATCTGCTTTGCTGGAACTCTATAAGGAACCTCTAGGTTGAACCTTCAGTAGCCTCTCCAGGTTGGGAGCCAAGCCAAGTACTTGCCATCAGACATGACTGCCGTACCTGTAGATGCAGCGGATTCCTCTCCACCAGGTCCCCAGGACAGCCCGAGGGTCCTGCACCTGCCGGGAAGTGACATTCTTGACGCACCTGGTGAGGCTGCTGGGGACTCCGTAAGCAAGGGGTCGGGCCAATAGTTCCAAGGGGCTTTATGGCTCCAGGTTTCATAAAGTCAACCTTAGCTCCTTAAAGCTGTCTGGTCACATCTGAGTCTGTGCACGTCTCTCTCAAATGTGACATCTGAAAGCCTTGGTAAAATCATCAGTGTTTCCAATGATGCCCTGTTACAAGGAGAACAGATCCTTACAGAGCTCATGCAAATACTATGATTACCCGAGAAGAAAGGATACTTACTGAGATCTTTTGAGCTTCAGGGGGTTCAATCAGAGAGAAAAGTTAAATGTTTCAATGTGTTCACAAATGCATACTTTACCATGTTTCTGTAAGTCACAGATATCACAAGAGAAAGGTCTGGAAGAGCAAACGTTTGAGACCAGCCATGTTTCCGACGGTTAAATGACGACCTTGCACCAGAACACAACACACCATATAAACAAGCCTAATTAGTCAAAGAGACGTTGTTTACAATTTTAAATCTCAGGGAAGTTTGGTAAAACCTTAGGAAGTTAAAGCACGTGCCTAAACAGGATTACGGATCATTAAAAACCCGATAAACACAAACCATAGAGACCGGTTTTTCTGGCAAAGAAAGAGAAAACAGCTTTGTTTATATTTTCTTGCCAAGAGCAGACCAACAATCCCAGAAAACTGTCTTTTGAACAGAGAGAAAACAGAATTTCAGTCTCACACTAGCGTATTTTCAAATCCGCTCATTTCAGCCTTGGTCCATCCTGACCACACGTGAAATTCCTTTCCGAAGACTTCCCTTCGCAAACCTCCCACACCTTCCCTTTGACAAAAATGTGTTCCCTTTCCTCAGATCTTTCTTACACATACTGAGTTTCTTCCCTTATTCCCACCGGTTTTAATTACATGTAGCAGGATTTTAACTCTTAGTCTCCAGTGAAAACTAAGCAGTAACCAGTTGTGAACTGTCACTCCAGAGATCTGCAGACGGCAGTTTTATGACTCTATTAAGCACAAAGCATGTTTTCCAACAGACCCAAATATCCTTAGTTTCTTTGTAATAAGAAGTCAAAAGTGCAAAGCTGTGTTCAGTGGCGCTCTCTCCTATTTGGAAAAGACCTAGATGTCCAATGATTTCAATCCCAATTTATCATTGAGCAAAACGTTAAGTTTCAGGTTATGACAGACTTTGAAAGCTCTCTTAGTTACCCATGAAAACCTTGAGACAGACAAAATTAACCATGATTTTAAATCATATTTTTTAAAAGATTTTATTTATTTATTTGACAGACAGAGATCACAAGCAGGCAGAGAAGCAGGCAGAGAGAGGGGGAAGCAGGCTCCCCGCTGAGCAGAGAGCCCGATGCGGGGCTCGATCCCAGGACCCTGGGATCATGACCCGAGCGGAAGGCAGAGGCTTAACCCACTGAGCCCCCCGGCGCCCTTATGTCATTTTTTTACTAATAAGTTGCAACAGAGACCAAGAGCTTATCCGACCTTGGGCAAGCCTTGGTGGAATACTGATGAAGGGCAGCCAGAAGAAAGGCCGGCAGAGATAAGGACCCTCTGTCCCAAGAGGAAAACTACCTTTAAAATGGAAAGGTCCCCGTCCTGGTATTCTAAGCTTTCCTCAGCTTACCCAGTGCCCCATCTAAAGTCTTCCTATGGGGAAGACTTACAACTCGTATGTAAGAAGGAAGGAAGGGCATGGCCTCGGGTGTCTCAACCAGGTCCGTGGGTGAGGGGGGAGGTGTCAGCTCTGCAGCCAGTGGGACAGCTAAATGAGGAGCTTGACCTGGGGGCTCCTGGCCGGCCGGCATGCTTTAGGGATGGGGCCCCCCGACCTCTTGAACCCGATGCTATTCAACCCCATCTGGGAAGGAGCCGCCCTTCCCACGCGAACAAGCACCTGTAGTTAGACAAGCGCGGACAAAAACTGGATTACGTGACGGGTACAGGAGGGTCACTCAGATTAAAACACCCACGTAAAAGCCAATCATTTTGTTGTCCTCTGTGGTTTTTCCTGGGACCCTGGGGGGAATCCGAAGTGGGCGGGTCAAGTGCGGAACGACCTCTCGGCTCCTCACAGCGAGGGGGGAGAAGCCCGAGTGCCAGCGGCAGTGAGGAGGGCCTGGAAGCCAGTTAAGCAGGAGGCCCCCGGGGCGGCGCAGACACGGGAGGAGGAGGGCTGGAGAGGAGGCCAGGTGCCCCCAGAAGGCAGAGAATGCGGTTTCTTGGTTCTAAAGCTCCTCGGCTCAGACAGACGAACGGACACCCTGTTTGTTTGTCCCCCAGCGTGGACACCTGTGGTCCAGGCCGGGCTGGAGAAGACGGGAAACTTCCCTGACACGGAGGGAGTTTCAGCAGCTGCTTGGGAAACCTCCTTAAAGTCCCCATGCCCGGGTCCGCGCCCCACAGCTGGCTCTAGTTACAGCCAGCAAGCCCGGGAAATGCAGGAGACGCCCCTCAGCTGTCAGGAGGAGGGACAGTGAGATCCCCGTCTGCCTCCTCGGGACCCCTGTTTCCTCCAGCAACCTGGATCCCGTCGGATGAGGCCTGTTTACGTCATTACCATCCTCCACGCCGCGGGGGGGGGGGGGGTACCGGCCTGGTTCCTGACCCAGCCTGTTCTGCAAGAGGCCCTTAGGTCGGTCCCGATGCAGAGCCCGCAGGCTGGCCGAGAGCATCTCCGCCCATGCGCCCTGCTTCCTGCGGAAGAGATGAACCCACGCATCCCACCGAGGCCACGCGGGGCCACAGGAGCTCAGTCCTTTCCTCAGCTTTGCAATCCACATTGTTTCCGGGGCTCAGAAGGCTTCCCGAGGGAGAGTCCTTGGGAACTGGGGGAGAGAGAGAGAGAGAAGGTCCATCACGGAGAACCCCACTCCCGACTCCCAGGTGGCATCCCACACGGGATACATCAGAGGTTCCTGGCGTCAAAGGGACTCAACGTGTCCCTCCAGTGAGGTCACTCTGATCACCTCTGTGCCATAAAGTTCCCGGAGGAGCGGTACCAGCGTCCCCCCTTCTCTCCACTGCATCCTAGGCTAGTAGGGCCTGAAATACCATGCCTCGGAGGTCATGCCGTGAAGGTCACCTCTTACTCCACCTTGCCTTGAAGAACCCACCATTGTTAGCCCATGGAAAACACTAGAAAAGTTTTACAAGGGGAAAGGACCCAATATTGTAGTTTAAGTAGTTAGAGGACCTTGACGGAAAACAGTAAAGATAGAAACCCGTCACGTTCTGAGTGACATTCCCACACGTGTGGTCTTTACAGCCAGCGTCCCCAGGAAGCCACCCCCGGTTGGGTTTTAGTTCAGTCAGGCGCTGGGTTCCGCCGGCTCCCAGTGGAGGTCCCGCGGCCAGCAGCGGCCGGACCAGGGATGTGGGTAGGATCACATCAGACCAATGAGGAGGGAACCTCACGTGGGAGAGTTAAGATGGGCAGCCAGGCTGGTCGCTGGGTGACTGTCCCCTGCCCACGACAGATGACTTTGTCAAACGACAGGAACAGAGAGGGCGTCAGGTTTCTGGGCCTTATTACCATTCCGGCTCGGGGACTGACTTCAGTGAAACGGCAGCGTTTCTCCTTCCGTCCCAGTAGAGCAGCCGCGGGCTGGACAATCGTAGCCTGAGCGATCGACAGGAGAGTGTTCCAGTAACACGATACTCCTTGGGGGGTGCCTGGGGGGCTCAGTTGTTAAGCATCTGCCTTCGGCTCAGGTCATGATGCTGGGATTGGGCCCCACATCGGACTCCTTGCTTGGTGGGAAGCCTGCTTCTCCCTCTCCCACTCCCCCTGCTTGTGTTCCCTCTGGCTCTGTCTCTCTGTCAAATAAATAAAATCTTAAAAAAAAAAAAAAAGATGATATTCCTTGGGGCACCTGGGGGGCTCAGTCAGTTAAGTGTCTGCCTTTGGCTCAGGTCATGAGCCCAGGGTCCCGGGATCGAGCCCCGCATTAGGCTCCTGGCTCAGTGGGGAGCCTGCTTCCTCCTCTCTCCCTCTGCGGCTTCCCCCACTGGTGCTCTCTCTCAAGCTCTCTCCCACTCCCTGTCAAATAAATAAATAAAATCTTAAAAAAAGATTTAAGAAAGAAAAAAAGATCATATTCCTTTCAAAGCCCCTGAAATGGGAATAGAGGGCAAGAAAGCGGTCGTCAAGTTTGCAGCGAGGCTCAGAGGCCAGATGGAAGACCGACGCCCCGTGCCGTGCACCAAATTATGCAGGAAATGTTGGGGTTTAGGAGTGAACGAACAGTCAAGAAAGAATTCTTAAGGCGTCTTTGGTGCAAAAAGGTGGTTTTATTAAAGCACGGGGACGGGACCCGGGGCAGGTAGAGCTGCACTGGGGTCCCGGGGAGGGGCCCATTATATACTTCCAAGTTGGGAGGGGTTAGGGAGAGTGCAGGCCTCCCAGGTATTTTGGGAACAAGGTTTCCAGGACCCTGAGGGGGCAGCTCTTGTTAGAAGGTCATGCACTACTGTTCCATGAAAACTCAGTCCTGAGACCTTTCGGATGTATCTCGGTGCGTGTATGCTTGGGGCGATGATGGCCACCACGTATCTTGGGGTTTAGAGATAAAGGAAGTTTCCAGAGGAATTTTTATGTTAAAATAGACTTACAGGATCCCGGGGGTCGGGCCAGAATGGCTTGTTGCCCTTAGCAAAGTGTCAGCATCAAGGCAGCTGAGCCCCTAGAAGGGGGTCGCTCTGCCTCATTCCAGGGCTTGTCAGTCCCTGGGCTGTAGGTTGAGGAAATGCAAATTTTCTTTGGCCTCTGTTTCCCTCATCCGCGGAGGCCCTGGGTCCCCTACTTTCAGTCTGGGCCCCGGAAACCCAGGCCAGCATGTTCTGCAGAGTCTGCTCTGCTCTGGTCCCCAGAGAACTCTTGGAAGAGGGGGTCAGGTTATCCTCTGCTCGGGGAGGGGACAGAAGGGCTGCCAGTCTGAGTCCCTCCCCGAATGGGAATCAGGCAAAGGCAGGTTTGACCAAATTGCCTGCAGAGAACAGACGGCGCGTCCAAACCAGAAAAATAGGAGGAGCGTGGCCCGAGGTGCTCTTTGGAGAGGGGTGGACAGGACTTAGGGAAGCCATGCGGCGCCCCCTCCAGCCCCAGTGACAGGGACACCTGCTGTCTACTGGCCAGGCTGGAAAGGCGGCCAGAGGGGCAGTTGCTATAGGTGCTCACGAGTGATGGCACTGTGCCAGGAGGCCCTGCAGGAGGGGGTCCGTGGCATCAACACCCCACTTCCATCTTCTCCTCTTAGAATCTGCTGGGCTCCCAGTGGTCCCTCCCCCAGCCTTAGAACCCCTCGTGGGTGTGGTGTCTGCTGCCCCTCACACTGCCCTCCCCGACCCCCAGCTGGCCCCTCCTCTCTGTGCACCCCTGTCCTCCCGAATCCATTTCTCCTGCGTTTTCCTCAGAGACCCCCGTCTTCCCACTTCACCTCCTCACAACGGCACAGCCGAGGGGACTCCAGAGACACTCACAGGGTGACAGTCTGGGTCCCCAGCTGAGGAGAAACGGCATGTTCGATAAGATGCCCCATGGGGACACGAGGTGGGCTCTTTGCACAAGAGACGTCCCCACAGGCTGGAGCACAGCCGAGCGAGCAACAGCCTCATGCCTGGGGCCTGCGAACGTGGACCCTCAGAGCGACCGTCCCGGGCCGGCTGCGGGTGACTGGTGGGGTCTCCGCAGGCCTGAGCCCCGGCCAGAGCTGCCTTGTCGTCCCTCGGTCTGTTTTGTCCCCATCTCCGGCTCTGTGCTTTCCACTTCCCAGATCTCCTCCACCCCACCTGGGCCCGTGGGCGAGCAGGCTGGGGACCTTGGAAATCATGGGAGAGCAGGAGCAGGGCGATGTGGCGGACGGCAAGGACGGGGAGAGGAGGCACAGGGCCTGCCTGGCCTGGCCTGGGCCGTGGGCACCCCCCGGAGATGCACAGCGGCTGGAGGCCAGAGCTGGGGCAGGATCTCTCCACCTCCCAGGCCAGCAGGCCCAGCAGCCTGGGAGGGGCAGGCGAGGGACAGGAGCCTGACATGCCCATTTTCTCCCCAGAGAGAGAGACCCCTCCCTGGGGGGATGCGGGAACTGGACCAGAACAAAGAGCTGACTTTGGCTACTGAGATGGGGGCGGGGCGTCCCCCGGGCTCCTGGCGCTGAGATCTGGGAGTCTGGGCTCCTGGCCACCGTGTGCCTGGCCCCTCCCTGCAGCCTGGCCAGGTGCCAGGGCACCCCCAGAGTCTGGGGCACGAGGCCCCAGCAGGCCTCCGTCCGAGGCCCCGCCCCTCCCCGCCCTACCTGCCTTCCCCCAGGCGGCAGGAAATGGAAACTTAGAGCTCTGGGCTCCTCCTCCCACCGCTCAGCCCCTTCTCATCCACCCCACCCCCTCCCTCTGCTCCCTCAGGCGGCCTCCCCCCTCCCCGCCCTCCAGCCTCCCCCATCCCCAGGGAATGGCAGAGGGAACCCAGGGGGTCCACCGGTCTCTGACCCAGCTCTGCAAGGACTTGACTCCAGAGCAGAGGCAGTGCTGGGCTCCGGGGTCCCCCAGCCAGCAGTGCAGGTGGCTTCAAGTCCCAGGCGTCAGGGGGGCTTCTGAAAACGGGATAAGCATCACCATCTCTGAGTGTAGGTGCAGGAAGGGCAGTGACAGAGGAATGCCACCTGGGAGACAGCAGGTGCAGAGATGGAAGCCTGCGTGACTTGGGCAGGAGCAGAGCACGGGGGCCACGGGGTCCTGCCACCTCCCCACCACCTGCCGGCTTGCGACTCAGAGCCTTGACCAATGTTGAGTGAACAATACCGTGAGTGCCTTCTACCTGGGGACTCGGAGCCCCGCGGAGGGCCATTGCCTGCGACAACAGCTTCCCGTGTGTATCTGGGGGACATTCTGATGTCTAGTTCCTGGAATTCCTTTTCTTTTTAAAATATTTTTTATTTTTATTTTTATTTTTATTTCTATTTTAAAGATTTTATTTATTTATTTGACAGACAGAGATCACAAGCAGGCAGAGAGGCAGGCAGAGAGCGAGGGAAGCAGGCTCCCCGCCGAGCAGAGAGCCCGAAGCGGGGCTCCATCCCAGGACGCTGGGATCATGACCTGAGCCGGAGGCAGAGGCTTAACCCACTGAGCCCCCCAGGCGCCCCAAATATTTTTTATGTTTTAAGTGATCTCTATACCCAACGTGGGGCTTGAACTTCCAACTCGGAGGTCAAGAGTCGCCCGCGCCCGGGACCCAGCCAGACGCCCCTTCTTCTGTTTTTAATGCCAGCCTGACCCCTTCAGGTGCGTCGCATGGTCACTGCCCACTCAGTCTCGGTGAGGCTGCTCCAAGGTGCTTCCCAATCCTTCCCCAAGGCACTGGTCAGCCGGGATCTCCTTCCTCTTGTCGCCTTACTGGGGCAGATCCCTCCTGCCCCCCTTACTTGGGGACTGTCCCCTCCGTGGGATGTCACCTGGCTGTGTGTGTCGGCAGGGTGTCCCCACTTGGTGGCCGTGGCGATGAGAGCCCGCATTTCCAAGCGTCCGGGCCCACCTGGAGCTCAGAGATTCCCCAGACTGGCCACAATCCTGAGCCCCACACTGACCACTGTCCCGCCCTGCTGGACAGTATTCTGCGGCCACGGGGCACAGGCACACCACTTGGGGCCCCCGGGGTCAACCTGAGTGCACAGGCGGGTGTGAGGCTGGGAAGCCCAAGGGTCTCCATCCGGCTCCTCCTCGGGGGGGCGGGTCACAGCGACTCCTGCTCTGCGGTTCCCTTGCTCTGAATGGGCCCAGAGAAGCTTGTTTTCCACTCCAAGGGAGGTGGTTATTCATCCTGAGTTCCTCCTGGGCCCCAAACACCTGGGAAGGCCTCAGAGAACAGAATCCCAAGCACATTCCAGGGCCCACCCTGGCGCCAACACCCCACCCCCAGTGAGTCACGGCCTAACTCCCATTGTGACCCTCGCTGTCCACGGACTCTACTCTGGATTCCTGAAGGAGCAGGAGCCCGGACCCCTTTTCAGTAGGAAGCTCACCCCAAGGGCGCGGGTGCCCCAGGCACCGTCTGCTCCGCTCTATCCCTCGTGCTGCTCAGGAAGCCCTTCCCTCACTTCCTCCTGGCTCCCTTCTGATTTCCAGCCTGCATGAAGCCACGGACACTCTCAGCTCGTCTTTTGGGGCCCCCTCTGGGTCCTCAGACCTGGCCCGCTGGCATCAAGTAGAGACCGACTTCCCCACCTTCCAGGAGTGCCACGACGCACCCCAGCCCAGTCAAAGGAGCCGTGGGCTAGGAACACAGAGCCTTGCTGGCGGGGACCGCTTCCCTGGTCACCACAGAAACAACGTGGCTGGCAGAGATGAAGTGGGCACAGGGCAGTGTCCACTCACCCGCTCCCTGGGCCCGCCTGCCCAGTCAGGTTTGCTGTGCCTGCTTGGACCCGACGGGCCCGGCATCCCATCGTCGCGTCCCGGAGAGCCAGACGCTGGTGCCGAGTGCCTGCTCCTGTAGGCTCCTTCTCCCCACTCCAAACCCATTCCTGCCTCTGGAGGGGGCTGCCTTCCTCCCAGAAGCAGACTGACCTCCCTCCCTGCTTCCTGTCCTGCCCTACCTGATGATGAACTTTCCACGTGGCCAAGAGTGGAGGTTCTCTTCTAGGCCTGGAGGGCAGAGAGCTATGGACTCAGGGGAGCCTCTCCCTATGTGAGCCTCTGGGTGGGGCCATGGGGGTCCCCCCCACTGAGGCCCCTGCAGGGAGGGGGTCCCCCAGACTGCAGTCATGGCCACAGGCAGTCACGGCCAGAGCAAAAGGTGGAGAACATGTGTTTATTTGAGGCACCAAAGCAGCAGGCAGAATCCAATGTGGGGGTGGAGGGAGAGGGTGGGGCCGCAGCTGGAGGTCGGTGGCGGGGCGGGGGGGGGGGGGTTCCTGGGTCCAGTGGCCTAAACCCTGAAGCACTGAAACCCCATCTTCCAAAAGGCCAGCCTTAAAGTGAGTGAATGTGGGCTGCAGAAAGGCCAGAGAAAAGCAGCTTTGCTGTTGAGGTCAGGGTGCTCCGCGGCCTACATTGGACTCCTGACCCCGTCCCCCCCCCAACTCTGACTCTCCCGCACACTCGCACGCATGCCCAGGGTGCACCCAAGCCCCGTCCGCGCCGCTGAGCTAGGCCATCCCCTGCGACAACAACGTCCTCAGATGGTGACAACAGGCCTTCTCGGAAGCAGCGGCCAAAGCACAGCTCCCAACCCAGCTGGGAACAGACGTGCCCCTCCCAGTGTGTCCCCAGGTCTCAGTCCTGACTCCGGGACCCTCGGCCTCCCGCCCTCAGTCCTTCCCAGGTTCCCTGAGGAAGGTCACTCGGCCGCCTGCGGAGTGAGTGCTGCGGGCGCCTCTCAGGGGGTGGGGGAGGCGCGAGGGGCAGGCCGGACCCTGAGCACCGGGGCAGCGGGGGCTGGGATCGAGCGGGGCGAGGGGTCGCAAGAAGAGGCTTCCGTATGGTCTGGGAGGGTCTGGGAGGGGCCTGGCCTTCCTTCCTGAGCTGGGGGAGTCCGGGCCGGCTGCCGGGCAGACGAATCAGGGCCTGAGCCGCGGCAGGGCGGACAGCAGGCTGAGCAGGAGCCCAAGGCCCAGCAGCCCGGTGCTGGCGCGCAGCCCCCGGCCAGCCGTGCTGATGTTACACAGGAAGCTCTGGCAGCAGTGGGTGCCGATGGACGCCACGCCGAGGTTGACGCTGGGGCTGGGGCAGATCGGGGAGCAGCCCTTGTTCAGGGTATGGCCGAAGTCCACCAGTTTCCCTGCGCAGGAAGACAAGGCGGTGAGGGCCGGCGCGGGGGCGGGGCGGGGGCCTGGGCCACGGGCAGAGGCGGCGGGCGGCGCTCACCGAGGCCGGCAGAGGCGGACACCGTGACACAGTAGTTGTCCGAGTCCGAGCACACCGTCGGCTTCAGGCAGTAGAAGTTACTGTTCTGATTCGTGCACGAGAAGCACACCAGGGAGCAGGCTGCGGAGGAAGGGAGGCGCAGCAGGTGACACCTGTCTCGGGCCCTGGGGCGCCTTCCAGCGGCATCCCCCGATGTCCCCTGCCAGTCCGCAACCCCCAATCCTTGGTGGATGTTAATCGAGCAATCGTCACACTCCAGACCCAGGCCCCGGGTACAAATGCACTGCGGGGAGCGTGTCAGGGGCAGACCCAAGGCCTCCAGGGGAGCAGCGAGGAGGAGTGACCCACTCTGCTGGGGCAGAGGGCCGTGGGGCCATCTGGAACAGGTCACGTGGGAACGGGCCTGAAGGTCCCCTGGGCGCTGCTGGGCACCGCTCGGGAGAGAAGACAGAAGGAGAGTCCAAGAGGAAAGCAGGGCTCACCCAAAGGCAGGGCCCGGGGTCCCGGGGGGGGCATCTCACCTCGCTCCACACCCAGCAGGGCAGCCAGTAGCACGGGTAGGAAGACCTTCATTCCGGAGGAGATGGGTGTCCGGTCTGGGCTCTCACAAAGCCAAAGATACGGGTCCTGCTTAGACAACAGCTCGGTGGGGGACACAGCTGCCCCTTGGAAGGAGGGACCAGAGCCACAGGCCCTGGGAGCCACGCTGCCCTCCATTTGATAGACAGCGGGGTGGGGTGGGCTGTCTTCCGGCAGCCACACAGCCAGCACATGGAGGGTCCTCCTGCTCCATTCCCGCCCACCTCGCTCAGTGCACACTCCGAGCTGAGACCCCTCCCCGAGCTCGCGGGGCTTACGGCTGGGCGGGCTGGGGAATCTAGACAGATCTCAGGACCACACAGAAAGGAAGCCAAGAGACTGGCCCTTGCTGGTGGTGATGCTGGGGGCGGGGGGCATGGTGACCAGGAATATTAGCCAGCTCACATCCAGAACTTTCTGTTCCTGCCGTGAGGACTCAGGGGCCGGCTGGGCCCTGGGCACCCGCCTCCAGCAGCCTCCAGCAGCTTCGGTGTTGTGGAGGCAAGGGGCGCTTCCCGCTCTGTAGGATTCAGCGCTGACGACAGCGAGCCTGCAAAATCTGCTATTCCCCCATTTCCTGCCTGAAAAATAGGTTCGGCGAGGTTCAGCCAGGGAGATCTGTGTATGGAGGCTGGGACCCTCTCCCAGGCAGAGAGCAGTGACAGTTGGTGGAGGAAGCCCCAGGGGGAGCAGCTGGGGCTCTGGTTCCGTGTTCTGCAAGAGGCAAGGTGTGGGAGGCGCAGTCTGGTGCCTTCCTGGGGGGACAGCCATGGGCGGCAGAAGGGCATTCTGGGCCCAGGGAGCTGGGTCCCGGGCGCTGGGAAGAGGAATGCGGGGGAGAGAACAGGCTTCCCCCATCCAGTTCTGGGCCCGGGGTAACATCTTGGGGTCTAGGACAGGAGCTTTGGATGCGGGCAGCGCGGGAGAAAGGAGCCCCAGCTGCCTCTCCTATAACGTGAGGTTTGGGCCTGGAGAAGCTCTGAGCTGTTCTCCAGGAAGCTCTGGAATGCACAGCCACCAGTCACATCTGGTGTCCCCACGGTCCCCGGCCAGGCATGCAACCAAACAGGCCCCACTGGGCTGAGTCGAGGCACTAGCTGGAGTGGATGGACATGAGCAGGGTCAGGCAATGGGAGCCCTGAGGGGCACCAGGGGGGCCTCGGGGACAGTGCCATCTGGGATCCGGACGGCCCACTCCTCCCCCAGGCTCATGGGGCTGATTTCTGACAAAGCCAGGCATGCAGGGACTGGGGGCCACTACAGAGGAGCTAGTCCTTGTCCTGGAAGATCGAAGGTGGCTCAGCGGGGGCCAGGGAGCGGGGGCTTTGGGGGCCCACGTTCCTAGGCACCTCATACGCTTGCATAATCTTTGGCAAACTAGCTTTCACCCCTTGCCAGGGTAGGCTCCAGTCCCCAGGGTGGTCGGTCCACCAGGAAGAGCCCTTAATTCTTCCCATCCTGCGGGACCGCCAAGATCCCAGCCCCCTTCTCGAGTCAGCAATGCTGCCCCTCGCCAGTCCCCGCGGGAGAGGCGAAGGGGAACCTAGAGTCGGGTGATGGCCCCCCTGCCTGCGCGGCTCTGGGTCACCCAGCCAGGGAGGGCGCCTGATTTTTGGTGTGTGCCCGCTCCAGCCCCGATCTTGGGCACGGTTCGGAAGGGCTGGGAGGGCTGGGAGGGCTGGGGGATGGGAGTGGAGGCTCAGCCCCTGTGCGCCGGGCCCACCCGTAAGCCCAGCCTCCCAGCCTCCTCCAGACCCTCCCGCGTCGCTCCCGGCACCCCGCTCGCAGCTTCTCTCCGCCCTGCCCGGCGCCAAGGGGGTCGTCCCCGCTCCCCCTCCCCGGTCCGGACCCCGCCGACTTACGCGGGGCAGACGCAGGTCCACGGCCTCGCCGAGCTCCCCAAGCCTGGCGCCCAAGCGCACAACAGCCCCGGACTCGTGTCAGCCGCGGCGGGCGGGGGAGCAGGGGCGGAGTCGGCGCTCGCGCGGGCGGGGGAGCAGGGGCGGAGTCGGGGCTCCGGCGGGCGGGGGGAGCAGGGGCGGAGTCGGGGCTCCCGCGGGCGGGGGGAGCAGGGGCGGAGTCGGGGCTCCCGCGGGCGGGGGGAGCAGGGGCGGAGTGGGGGCTCCCGCGGGCGGGCATGGGGTCGGCATTCCGGGGAGTGGGGACCCGGGCAGGGTCGGACTTCCCCGGCCCGGGTGGGGCTGGCAGCCCCCCCCCAGGGCGGGCCCGTAGCCCAGCCCCAGGGAGGTGTCGCTGGCCCGTCAGGCTGGTCCTTCTCGTCCCCACGCTGGGCACGCGTCATCGCGCGGCAGCCGGGCTACGCGTGGCGGGCGTGTGGGGGCGGGGACGGGGCCCACCTTCGCCGGCCGCGCCCGGGGAGGGCTCGCGTCCCTTCCTCCCAGTCCGGTGGGAGCGTTTCAGACTCCCGGGCGGGCGGGGCCGGCTGCGGGCGGGGAGGAGGCGGGGAGCTTGCCTTTAGCACGCCGCCCCCTCGCCCCGGGCCCCCGGGGTCCTCGGCTCCCGGCCTCGCCGCCTCGGGAGTGAGCCCTTAGCCCTCCCGTGGCGGGGGGTGGGGGAGGAAGGCCCCAGGGGGCAGTGGTTGTGGCCGTAGGAATCCCCGGCGGGACATCCTTCTTTGCTGCTTCTGGATTCCTTTCTGCCCTGGGCGCAGGGGCTGCCTCTTCTGCGGCTGCCCGACCCGGGCCAAGGCTCTCAGCCAGGACGCTCCCGGGCCCCCAGCTCGCTGTGCAGCCAGGGGATCGGCTCACAAAGCCAGCCTGATGGGACCCTCCCGGCGCAGAGCCGAGAGGCCCGCTGGGATAAAGGCAGCACCCTTCGTCCGTCAGCACAGCCTTTGGGCGCTGTCTCAGTAGGTGTTCCCTGGCTGGACCCGCACCATCTTCTCTGCGCAGGGAGGCCGTGCCCTGGCGGGGGAGCGCGGCCTGGCAGGACTCCACGCCCGTGCATCCTGCTTCTCATTGGCCAGGCTGGGAGGCTGCCTGCGGCGGGGCAGCTGGGGATGCTGGGCTGGCGGCAGGCAGGCCGGGCTGCAGGGCCCTTCTTTTGCGGGGCGGGGGGGGGGGGGGTGTTCCCCTCCTCCTGCAGGGACGTCGGTGGCGCGGCAGCTCCTTTGCCGAGTCTCAGTCACCTGCTTGTTTTGGAAGTACACTTCACTCCGCGGGTCCTGGGAGGGGCTGTGGCACCTGACCTTTTCTCTTTGCCTTTCTGGATGGCACTTGCGGTGAGGGTGGTGAAAGGCGCCAGGCCTAGAAGCTCTACCTCTTCTTCCTCCTCCTGTTGGGGAGGACAGGGGAGGGGGAGGGAGCTGAGGCAGAATGGCAGCGTGGCCTGGGGAGCTGCGTGGGAGAGGGCCTCTCATAACACACCGGTTGCATGGGAAAGGTCTAGGGGCATGTGAGGGGCCATGTGAGTGTGCAGGGGAGTGAGTGAGTGTGTGGTCGGTGTGTGTGAGTGTGCACGTAAGAGTATGTGTGTGTATGTGTGTGTCTTCAGTTGAGGATCAAGGTCAGACATTGCATGGTTCTGTGTAATGTCCCGATGATGTGGGATGGCTCAACTTGGGAAGGCTTTAGGGGCTCTCTCCCTGGGGGGTCTGCGCGTGTCCCAAGAGGTCCCCAGGCAAAGAGCGGTGGTCTCTGGGGTTCCACACTTCCAAGGGTGATGGCCCTGCTGTCCCCAGGGACATGCAGTAAGCCACAGCCCTTGGTTACCCGCTCTGGATCTTACCTCCGGAGGTAAGATGAATTTGGGTCCCCATAAGAGGCATATGTTTCATCTTAGCACTGCCCGTCACTTTCTGTATGGGCTCCTTGCTTGTTGATTCCGCCCAGCAGGTCAGCCCTCGAGGGCAGTGCCCAGCACCCAGACCACCACCGGCTCGAGGTCGGGGCTTAGCAAGTATTTGTGGCCGAAAGCATATGTGGGCTCTGCCCCATGCAAGACAGGACCCCGTGATTCAGGGAGCTCTGTGAGTTTGAACAACCAAGTCACGATGAGACTCAGATGTCCTTTGAAAATGTGTCTGAACATATATGGCCAAGCCAGGAGCTTGGGCAGTGCCTGATGATGTAAGCTGTGGGGTCCTTCTGAGAACCTTCCCCTCAACAGATTGGAAGTAGAATGACTTTGTCTCCAGTTCGTTTCTGTGAGGTGTTCCGTGATACAGGAAGGATTCTAGGCAGGTCCAGCCAGGTGGTTTGGAGAGGGTGGGTGTTGTGGCTAGGATAGAGGGTCATGCCCTGGGACCCATTCCTCCTGAAGGAGGCCCCACATCCAGGGACTTGGCATATCCAGGAGTTACCGGTCACACGTGTTCCCTGGGACCACGGTGACACCTGGGGGCCTCCTTTATAAGGTCTGCCCACCATGGTGGACCCACTCAGGCTCCCTCCTTCAACCCTGAACTCTGGAAGCCTCCTTCGCGTGCACTGGACACCCCCTGGAATGGCCAGGTACGTATCCATCTGGTGGACTTGTGTCTGTGGACACACCTGCTTCTGCTGCTTCTGTTTCTCTTTCTTGGGCTTGCTGAAGTCTTTGGGCTTTGTAGACCCCCTGCTGATTTCCTGGGCCAGCTACTGCCCCCCCCGGGGGGGCCCAGAATGTTCTTTCTTTCTCTACTCCAGTGCCGTGGTGTTCGCCAGCCTTTCCCCTGGCAGCTCTCCCCCTGCTCATGCTCTCTGGGGAACTTTCTCTGGGCAGAAGTGGCTGGAGTTTGGGGGTACACATTTGCCGCTGGATGCCTCCTAGTCCTGTCCGGGGTCTGGACCCAGGGGTGTGCACGGTCTGGCTTGTCTGGAACTGGGAGAGACGGGTGCCCACTGCCCTCACCGTCTGCAGAAAGGGGATCCAGGGGCTTGAGGAGCCCATAAGAGGAGCCTGGCGCGGGGTGCTGAGGCTGGAGACTGGGGCCACGGGGTGCAGGTAGGCAGTGGTCCCTGGCCAGCATTCTGTGTTCTCACCCTAAGAGGGAGGCACAGCCCTGGTCCTGGACCTTCAGCGCCTGCAGCTTCTGTGGGTCGTGCTCACGAGCTGGAGCTGTGACAGGTGCGCTTGGCCTCTTTGGGGCCCGGCAGCCGAGCTCTCCCATCTGGAGCTGCCCACCTCCTCCGAGACCCCTACTGCAGGTCTCTGCTCAGGGGTCCTGTGGGGAAGTGTGCAGACCCCCGGCCCTCCTCTCCTGGGCTCTAACTCTCCCAGGCCAGGAAGCCCCGAGCCACTCTCGCTCGGGCCCTAGCCAGATGGGCGGCAAGGTGTCGTCAGGCAGTGGGGCTCAGTGTGCAAGGAGAGCTGCTGGTGAGGCCACACTGTGGGGCACGGTACGCCTGCCTTACCTCTCTGGGCACAGCTCCCCGTCTTCGCGTGGAGCCTTAGTGTGCTCCCCTCTGGCTGGCCCCGCTTCCCCCAGAGAACGGCCTGGAGTGCTACTGTGACTTCAAAGCACTGGCTCCAGCCACAGGCTCAGCTCACCCCCGTCTCAGGCTCCTGCCTCAGGCCCTTTGCACAGCGGTCCCCAATCCTAGAACAGGAAGTTCACTCCAGACCTCCTCGGCCTGCACCCTCGCTTCTCTGCTCGAGTGCCCATTCAGAGAGATCCCTCCCCTCCTGCCCTGGAAGTACCTGGCCCTTCTCCTTGACACGGAACACACCGCCAGCAAGCTTTGATGCCCAGTGAATACTCAGACGAGTCCATTTGCCTGGAAACACAGCTTGAGAGCTGGTGCTGTGGGATAGAAAGCCACTTAGAATTTAGAAGTTAAATACACACACACACACACACACACACACACACACGTGTGTGCGCGCACGCTTACAATTTAGAAGCTTAAAAAAAAAAACCCAAAAACAAAACAACCCCCACCACACTTAGAATTTAGAAGCTAAAAAAAAGCGTGATGTTTGCAAGGATGGCAGGGCATGGGAGGGTTGATCTGCAGGAAGGGGAGCTATGGAAGGGAGAGCTGTGGGAGGGAGAGCGGCAGGGAGGGTGCTGGGGCCATAGTCCGCCAGGCCCCTTCACATGCAAGACCTCAGGCTTCCTACAGACACAACCTGAGAACCTCTTCAGAGGGCCTGGTGGCTGGCCGTGCGGAGCTCCCGTGACAGCCAGTGGGACTCTAGGCCAGCAGACCTGGGCTCTGAGATGACCCGTCGGGATCCAGTACGGAACTTGCTACAGAGCACGTGAAGAAAGACCCCTGACCTACAGGACGGTGCCCGGAGTTCTAGAACTCTCGGATCTCGCACCTGGGGCTGGGTGCCGGGAGGCTGAACTTTGCTGTTGGTTGATGGAGACACAGAGGGCAGGGCTGTCCCTTACAGCCATGTCCACGGATGAATGCGCCTGGAAAAGATGCCACCACCCATTTGGCAGAAGATCCTGCGGTGGTCTCAGCTAGGTGGTGGTGATCACCCAGACCCCACTGCCACCAAGCTCTCAGCCCTCCAGTGGGGTTCTGTCTGAACATGATTCTAAAAAGCCTCAGACCTCCTCCACACCCAGGGTGGCCCCCTCCCTCCAGCCTTAGGGCCGTTCTCTGTCCCTGTCCCTGGTGCTGGCTGGGAGCTGGGCTCACAGGAGGCCATAAGCGTGGGTCCTCCCACACCCCACACCGCCTCCCCTCTAGCCAATTCACGCTCGTCCCCGCCCATCCTCCCCACCAGATGTGAACCTGGCAGGACCCTGGACAGGTGCGTGAGCCTTTGTCCCCTCGTCAGTCCCCCTCCCACTCCCCAGCTCACAGGGACCTCCTCCTGCACAGCTCCTGTCCCAGCACCCCTCCTGCTCTTCTATCTTCCTTCGCAGGACCCTTCCCTCATCCCTGAGCACTCCCTGTTTCCCTCTGGTCTCCCTAGATTGAGCAGTGCCCCTGCTGCAGGCCGTGAGGCTGGGGCCGGTCCACCCCGAGGCTGTGCTCAGTCTGGGCCAGCTGGGTCTCCATTCTCCTGGACACTCTATGGATTCACTTAAATGGTCCCTGGACAGGCCGGCTTCATTCTTTCCCTGCCGTCCCTGCCCTGGGCCCTGATCATGACCCTTCAGGCTGCCCAGCCCATCTCCCACACTGGAGGCTAGAGGGTCCTCTGTTCTCACAAGCAAATCTGCTTCAGGCTCTGCGGGGTGTCCTGGGGGTGGGGAAGAGTCCTCCTCAGGGCACACTCGCTGCTCTCTTGCTGGGGAGTGGGACCTGGATCCTAGCAGGCTGCTGGCCCCAGGACCCTGGGACCCCTCCCTGAGGCTCTGCCTGGTGGGAGTGTGGGGCCCAGCTGGTGGGAGAGTGAGTGAGGCTCTGAGTTTCTCCAATGGAGCCGTCAGCACAGGCCAGCTCTGGCCCTTTGCCACCCCAACTGAGGGGCAGAAACCAGCCATCTATGGCCCTGGGGGCCCAGATGGGTGGAGGCTGGATGTGCCTCACTCTAGACTTTGACTTCAACCTGATTCTGAAAAGCCTCAGGCCTGCCTGTGGGTTGCCCATTAGCAGACGCTTCCTTGGGACAGAGACGCCCGGCTTGGGCACCCCCGCGCCTGGGCTTGTCTGAGCCGGCTCTCTTGAGGTCCGTCCTACAAGGTGGCCCTCCAGGGTTCCCGCACCCAGCCAGCCAGTGGAGTGGCTCCGACCCCAAGAGGCCTCTCTTATACTTTGCAGACCAGTTTATTTGTAAAATTTCTACTAGGAAACGCAGATAACTCACCGCTGGGCATAACAGATGGGAAAGGAAGTGAGCATGGCTGTCCTCGGAACCCAGAACTGAGGCGGTGAGGATAGAGTACAGCCCCTCCAAGAGAGGGCATATTCCTGCACGCCCAGATGTGCCCCCTCTGCCCCTCTCCTCCCACGCTTGGTCCTCGGTCCCTGGTCACAGGGCTCCCTGGATGGCTCCCTACACTTTGCTGCCACCCTTGCCCTCAGCCCCTCAGGCCGCCTGGCGACTCCTTGCCTGGAAGAGCAGGGAAGGGGAGAGGTGGGGAGGAACAGGAGGGGAGGGGGAGAGAGGTGTCAGTCTGGGTGCCCTGGAAGCGGACCGACCCCAAGGGAGAGTGAGGTTCAAGAGAGGGATGCTCAGGGACTCTGTGAAGGAGAAGAAGGGAGGAGGGCTCAGGGTGAGGTGGGGGGCCTTCAAGCCCCCATTCAGGGAGGACTGGAGGGAGGCCGGAGGGAGGAGCCGGGCACTGGGGGTAACTCACCCACCTGAGCTGGGAGGCTTGGGGCAGGATCCTGGGAGCTCAGCAGAGCGGTGTTGCTGTCCTAGACACTCGGGAAGGCACTTCCCTGGACGTCGCGATGGAAAGGGGATGATGGGAAGCATTTGAAAGTGACTTTGTCCTAACAACATTGAACTGCTGGGTGCCTAGAGGATCTTCCAACGCCTCCCACATCTCATGACTTTGGGTCTGGTGAGGGATGGCGTTTTCCCTGAGCTCCCCAACACCCCCAGAGCCAGGCCTCAGCCTGGGCCCTGGGAGAATTCTCTGTGGGCCTGAGGGTAGGATTCAGGCTGGGGTGAGGCTCAGCCACAGTCCTGCCCCTTCCTGGGGGTTCACGAGCCTCTCCTACCCCCTGGGAGGCTCAAGCTTTAGTGAGCCACTCTTCCGTATTTTATCCCAGATGCACTGTAAAAAAGATACTTTACTTTATGACCAGTATATGTAAATCCCCACTGTGTGGGGGACACTCTGTGTTTCCTATTCTATGCAGTTCTGTCTTGCTCCGTTCTGTCTTTTTTCAAGATTTTATTTATTTGAGGGTGCCTGGGTAGCTCAGTCAGTTAAGCATCTGCCTTCTGCTCAGATCATGATCCCGAACCCAGGGTCCTGGTGATGAGGGAGCAGGAGGCTGGCTGAGGACAAAGCAAAAGCTGGCACCTTGCACCCCCTCTCCACCTGCTCCTCTCGGTAATGTATGTGACATTCCTCAGGCGCCCCTGACTGCCGTAAATGAGAAACAAATAGTTCACTTGAGAAATCACAATCCTACAAGACAGGGGTCTCCCGTGGTTTACAAATGTCCTAGAGATCCACAAACAAAGAAGTTACCTTATCAATAGCACAATTTCCAGAGGCAAATAACTCAGTTCCTCAAACCCTAACGTCTCCCTCCCCTCCAGAAACAAAACTGAAGGAGGCTGAGGTAGAAGGAAAAGTAAATGTAGTTTAATCTCTTCTGAACCTGAATCTCACTAACAAAGACGCTAGTTAGCAGGATTGTGACCTCCCACCAGGAATCTCCCAACTATCTTGACGTTAATGGCCGGCCTAAAGACAACATGGATCAAGCCGCAAGGCCTCTGGTATCCCGGCACCTTGTAGGCCCTCTTTAGCATATGAAAATTCCGTTGAAACCTCCCTTCCCCTCACCTTCCCCCAACCGCAAGGTACATAACCTGCCATTCCTCACAACCCGGGGCAGCAGCTCTTCCTGCCCACGGGTCCTGTCCCTGTGCTTTAATAAACCACCATTTTGCACCGAGACGTCTCGAGAATTCTTTCTTGGTCATCGGCTCCGGACCTCAGCCCACCGAACCTCACCTAGGTTCTAGAACTTCATCACTGGGATGGAGCCCCATGTCCGCAGGGAGCCTGCTTCTTCCTCTCCCTCTGCTGCTCCCCCTGCTTGTGCTCTCTCTCTCTGTCAAATAAATAAAATCTTTAAAAAATTATTTGAGGGGCGCCTGGGTGGCTCAGTGGGTGAAGTGCCTGCCTCCGGCTCAGGTCATGATCCTGGAGTCCTGGGATTGAGCCCCACGTTGGGCTCCCTGCTTGGTGGAAGCCTGCTTCTCCCTCTGCCTGCTGCTCTGCCTGCCTCTCTGCCTGCTTGTGATCTTTCTTTCTGTGTTAAATAAATAAAATAAATCTTCAAGAAAATTATTTGAGAGGGAGCGAGCACACAAGCGGAGGGAGGGGCAGAGGGAGAGGAAGAAGCAGGCTCCCTACTGAGCAGGGAGCCCATCGAGGGGCTCCATCCCAGGACTCCAGAGCTCAAGGCAGACTCTTAACCAACTGAGCCACCCGGTCGCCCCATTTTATAAGAAAATCAAATAAGAAGCCACTATACTGACTTCACCACCATTCTGGAAGGCACCACTGAAACCCCTAGTTACAGATATTTATTTTTCAGAGAGCTTATTAGGACTTTCTTACAGAAAATAGTTACTTGAGTAAGGAAACCATCGTGTTTGCAAAAGAAATGGAATGGTAAATGCAGATGATCTTGGTTGCAGCCCTGGGAACAGCAGCTATTCCCCTCCCCCCACCCCAGGAAGTGGGGGTGGCCTCACTGATACCCCAGAGCCTAATGTGGGGTGTCTTTGCAGGCGTGGCCCACCCCTGGGGACGCCCACCTCCCCCCGGCCCGTGTTCTGCACAGTGCGAGTGAGGGCCTGGCGCCCGCCTCAGCCCTCCCAAGCCCGGGTACCAGCAGAGGAACGGATGGGGGAGCAGAAGGCTGGCTGAGGACCAAGCTCCAGCGGACCCCCAGCAGCCTCTCCCTCCCCCATTCCTGGGTGTGACCTGTGGGACCTTCCCCAGGAAGCTGCCATCTCTCTAGCAGTTAAGGCCTAGCTAGAGGGAAAAAAGCAGCTTTAACTTGACAATGGCAAGGCCTCGGGTATCCTGGGAGCCCTCTTTAGCATATGAAGGCTCATTGGAAAATCTCCCTTTTTCCCTACCCGCAAGCCCCAAGTACAGAATCAGATCCCCCCACCCCCCAACACTGGGACAGCAGCTCCTTCTGCCCACGGTCCTGCCCCTGGGCTTTACTAAGACCAGCATTTTGCATCAAAGACCTCCCAAGAATTCTTACTTGGCCGTGGGCTCTGAATCCCACCCCACTGAACCTCACCTATATTCCAAAAACCACATCACGCCTGAGGGCAGGAAAGCACTCAGCCAGGACCTGTGCCCGTGGGGAAGTTAGGGGGACCACGGGCTGCACGGTGGCCGCACAGGGGGCTGAAGGGACCCACCTCCCCCAGAAAGGGGCCTCCAAGCTCAGCCCCGACAGCACCCAGCTGGGAACTGGGCGTGCCCAGGTGCCACCAAGTTTGGGGGAGCAGGACCCCCAGGAACTGAAGTTGGTGGTCACCGCGCGGTGACGATGGCCTTTGGGCACACTCACTCACGCCCGACCGCGAACTGCCATGTTGAGAAACATAAAACCAAAATCTTGGGCTGACCCAGAAAACCGCTCCCCGGAGCATCGCCTGACAGAGCAGGGGGAGCTCGGGCCACCCGCAGCCTTGGGCACGGCAGGGGCAGCCCCGGTCTGGGCGTCCAGACAGACAGCTGGGCCCGGGAGAGCCGCTGGCAGCCGGGTCACCTGTTCAAGAGACAGAAATGCTTCTCAAGGGGCAGCGCGGAACTCGCCAGGACCAGATCTCTCCAGCGCGCGCCCCGAGAGGGGGGGGGGCATGCCCCTCCCTGCAGGGACCACGGGGAGTCCGCAGACGGCCTGTGGCCTCTGGTTGGGGTCTCCCGGCGTCCCCTGGTACCTGCAGTTCACCCACTCCCCACGCATGCAGTCCTCGGGGCCTTGCTGCCTGCCCTCCAAGCCCCAGCCCCAGCCCGTCTAGTGTCCCCTTCCTCCCAGGATTCCTCTGCCTTTGTCTTCCTCACTCCACCCCTCCAGGGGCCCCCCCCACTCCCACCTGCCCCAGACCAGGACAGCTCTTGGCCCGAGCGGACCCTCCAGCTGTCCGTGCGTCTCTGGGTGGACGCTGGTCAGTGCTCCCGCAGGGCTCTGGACGCCCGTAGGTGGGGAGGCGTTTTGATGTAGTTTGGGAAGGTAGGGGAGCTTCGCTGGGGTGGGTCTGGAACCCAGGACCAAGAAAGAATTCTTGAGACGTCTTTGGTGCAAAAGGGTGGTTTTATTAAAGCCCAGGGGTGGGACCCGTGGGCAGGAGCTGCTGTGCCTGGGCTGTGAGGGGTGGGAGTGGAGAGAGGTAAGGACAAGCGAGGTTTCAGAAGGATTTTCGCGTGTGTAAGAGCACTCCGACCAGAGCCCTTGCCATTGTCAAGTTAAAGTTGTTTTTCCCCCTAGCGAGGCATGACCAGTAAGACGCCAGGAGCTTCAGGAGGAAGGTCGCAGGGTTTGGGGAGGGGGCTGCGGGCTGTCAGCTTCCGCTTTGTCTTCAGCCTGGCTTCTGCTCCGTCATGGGGGGGGGCGGGGGCGCTTCACAAATCTGCCCCACCCCACCCTCTCCCGGCCCCACCTCCAGCTTTGGAAATGCCAGGCACCTCATTCAGAAAGGGTAGGCTCTGGCCAGGCCCCCAAGACCTTGAGCACCTTTGAGTGCACCTTGAGCACCATTGTTTCTACGGCTCTCTCTCGGGTTCAGACGGAGATTTTATCTCCTCACTAGGAAGCCTCCTCTCCTGTCCGTGGCAGGGGAATGGCCGAGGAGGCTGGGGAGGTCTTCAGTCTCCAGTTCTGGGTGTGCTGGGGCCGACCCCTCCCCATGCGGGGCACCCAGGGCTTTGACCTGCAACCTTCCAGGCCAAAGGAGCCCACTGTCTCGGTGCCCCTCACCTTCCCTTCACTGCTCAGGCTGGGCCAGGCCCTACAGGCACAGGACAGCGGAGGGTCACCGGGACCTCGTTCTCCCCTGAAGCCCAGCCATGAGGCCCTGCCCGCATTGTGTCCCTTCCCTGAACACACATGACACACACAGAGCACGCGCACAACCCCACTCACATGCGCACACCACATAGACACGTGCTCCCTGCTCCCTGGACACCTTGCACACCGGGGCGGGGGGCATCTTGCCAAGTATGACCAGAAGCTGGGCGGGGGGCAAGTGAGGCCGCTCACCCACTGCACAGAAAGGGGCGTGTCCAAGGGGCACGTGTCCTAACTGCGCAGTAGGACTGGGCAGGACGGACGCTGAACCCACACAGACAGAAAGACCCACTTTGATTCAAGTCAAGCAGCTTTTGGAGGCTACTGTTCTCCAAGCCCGTGCCCACGGGCCTCCCTCAGAGGAGGTGGGGTGGGGACAATGGGGTCGGATCTGGGACCTCACTTCCGGTGGCACCTGGAGGCCCCCCGGGCATTTCCAGTCCACTAACAGGGAGGTGAACCTTAGGAAGCGTGGACTGTCCAGAGCAGGAATAGTCAGGATTAATTAGGATCTTAGCACGAGGTGGAGGGAAACACCTAGAAGTCTGCCACGGGCACTGCCCGCCAGGAGTGGCTGGGAAAGCTGCAGGAGCCGGCCCCGGGGAGGGCCGCGGGCGGGTACCACTCCTAGGACTGGGCTCTGGACCCAAGCGAAGCCCCGTGGGCGCCGCGGGGATCTGTGAGTTGGCCTCACGGCGGTTTCCTGTTTCCAACCCTGGTTATGTAAGGGGTCAACATCGGTGCGTGGACTGAAGGGATATAGGAACTCTGTGCTATTTCTGAAACTTCTTTGTGAGTGAGAACCTATTTCAGAATGAAAAGCTGAAACGTTTTTAGCTCGGTGAGAGCTAAGAATGGGGGTCGCTGGTCATTCCCCCCCCCAACTCCCCACCTCCCGTGGCCTCATGGGGTGTGCTGGGGGGTGCTGTCCGGGCAGCAGATCAGAGAAAGGTGAGCTCTGCCCCAGACCCTGTGGCGTCAGGGCTGGTGTGTCAGGGAGAACACATTTCCGATGGATCCAGACACAAATTGAAAATGGAGAACTTGGCAATTTTAAGAAAAAACACAAGAAAAGTTCTTCATATATTAACAGAAAATATTTTTAGGTAACCCACTAATGCATTTAAGGATAGTAACAGTGAAAAAAGTTTGCCTGTTATCAGGATACAGCGATCAAGAAGGAAAGACCAGTTTCCTTCAGGAATGGGCACCACTTACCGGGATGGATGCACAAAGAAGCCCACGGAGATGGTGTCATGGTGAGCGTGCGGGCCGGTGGCTCTGGCTACTGTCTATGCTGCTGTGGGGGGACAGAACCCAGCTGTGTTCCCTGGGCCTGTGCCGGCGCCTGTGGGGGGCCCTGCTCGGCACAGGGTGCCTTCACCAGAGCAGGCTAGAGGATGTGGGCCCTTGCCCAAGGTCACCGGGGGGGTGTAGGGTGAGGTCAGGAGGTGTAGGATGGACGTGGTTCTTCAAACTCCTCTGCTCACAAACACCCCGGTGCCCCCCTCAACGCACCCTCACTCCAGAGCTTTCCCCCACTGCATGGCACTGTCGGTTGGTTGCTCTAGGGGTGTAGAGTCAGGGTGTGTGGGTTGTGGCCAGCACCGTGGTGGGGGCGAGTTGGGAGATGCTGGGAGGAGGGGTGATGTGGGAAGACGCTTCGGATTTCCAGACCTCAGAGGCCTCAGGACCTGTCCCTGTGGGGCTGGTGTCCCCTTCCCCAGCCCCTGTATTTCCTCCAGCACCCTCAGCCTGGGGGGGGCAGGGCACACCCTTGTTGTCTCTTGGTCCACTCCGTGGAGGCACAGAGGGCACATGTGGGCAGGGCGACACTTCTGGTTCCTTGTCTTTGGCTGAGACTGGCAGTAACTTCCCCTGCCTCAGTTTCCCTGGTCGTGAAGGGAAGGCCCTGCAGACCTGACCCTGACAATCCCGGGAGTTCCCAGAGACACACTCAGGGTTTGCTGGACCGGGCAGAGAACAGCAGAGAACAGGAGGGTGCAGAAAGGTTTATTTTTTCCTGGCACGGGCTGTCACACTGGGGGCAGGACCCCGGGGAGGGCCTGCGGGCTTTGCTCTCCTAGAGGCCCCTCCGGTCAGGGCGTGGCCCTCTCTGCATCTTGGGCCAATAGTTGGTTGATAGTGTTTGCAAAATTGGATAGGCTTGTGGGCATAGCAGGGCACTGCGGGCCTGAGCCTAGGGCTGGGCAGGGGGCGCTGGGCAGGGGGGCTGGGCAGGGGGTCGGAGGTTTGTAGGGTCTGTGCTCTGGGTGCGTGCGTGTGCCGGCTGCATGAGACTCTGTTCGGAACGGGGTCCCCCTTTTTGTGCTGGAGAGTCAGGGCTGGTCACAGCAGGGCCCAGAGCAAGACGGGCCCTAGGCTGAGCAGGAGCCCCCCGCCAGGGCCAAGGAGCCCTGGCCCCCCGTTACACAGGTCCTTTTCACAGCACACCAGACCCTGCGATTCAAACTTAGGTTGGCCCTGCAGGCCTGCAGGGTCCAGGACATCCAGGGGGCTCATCTCGGAGAGCTGCTGCATTACCCTGGAAACTTCGTTGCAGGAGGGGGCGCACCCCTTCTGCTGGTATTTCAGCTGCTTTCCTGTGGGCAAGGAGGGAGGAGCCTGGTGTGAGAAGCTCCATGCCCCTCTCAGCCTCCTCGACGCAACCCTGGTCACCGTCTCCCCTCCCGGGGGAGCACTTGGTCCTCTGTCCTGCTGCTGGAGTCCCATCCCGCCCCATCCCCAAGGAGGCCTCTGGAGGCCAGCCCATCTCCATGCAGATGGGGATGTTGAGGCAGGCGGGAGTGTGGCCACTGCCAAGCCCACACTCCTCCGAGGGGCTGGGGAGATGCAGCGCAGAGCTCCCTGGGCTGCCCCCACCCGCTGCGGCCTGGGGACTCACCATCTCCCGTGGTCAAGGTCATGTCGCTGCTGTAGCAGACGCCCTGCATCAGACACTGGAGGGGCTGGCAGGGACCGCTGTTCTCTATATCACTGCAGGTGTAGCACTGAAGGCTCAGGGCTGGCCCGGCGGGGGCAGGGAGGACGCGGTGAGACCTCTTCAGTCCTGAACCTCGGCCCCTTCCCACCCTCTGGGGGCCTGGCGGGCAGACCCCTCCCATACCCACACACGGCCTCGCACAGGGGACGGCCAGCCATGCCCAGCAGCACAGACCCTGGCCTGGTGCCCCGCTGCTCACCATGCTCCCAGCACAGCAGGACGGCCAGCAGGAAGAGGTGGAGGCCTGTCATGGCTCCTGGAGGTGACAAGATGTGCGTCGGCTCCTGCTGGGGGAGGGGGACAGGCTCAGGCTGCTGCCTCCCCTCCCCAGACCCTGGCCCTCCATGGCTGAGCCCTCGCCAGCCCAGTTCCCTCCTGCCTCACTCACCCGCAGGCGTCAGGTCCCCGTCCGTCGGCTGGCACTGGAGCCATTTATCCCTCTGCTAAGAAGTCGTCCCCCAGCATCCTGTGCCCCATCAAGAGGAAGTTGGGGCTGGAATCTCTTGTCTCCACCCTTTCCGGAGTAGCTATCACACCCGACCTGAGTCCCAGGCCAGGACGGGGTCTCACCTAGCTGACCAGCAGTGGCTTCGGGGAAATTCCAGGAGGAAGCTGGCCCATCTCTGTTTCTGGCCTCACCTTCAGGGGTCTCTCGGAGGCCGTGGGGCCCTCCCCAGCTGTACCCCTGAGACCTCTCTGTCTCTCTTCCACTCCTGGCCCCCAGTCCCCAGTCCCATAAGCCTGTCCTGTCCTCCGTGCACTCTCCCCAAAAAGTGCGCCTCACAAGTCACAGAAGCAGAAACAAATTTTTTTTAACGTTAAACACATCGTTGTTGGTTTTTTCTCGTTTTTCTGCTGCATTTGGTGTTCGTGTAGTAACGGGTGCTGAGAGGCTCACTGCCTTGGGATCTCTGTCCTTACACACTTGTTCTTTGGTTGAGTTTATAGTGTTGATGATCTTAGCCATCCAGGGATGCAACAGCAGCTTATCTGAGGCCCGAACTCAAACCGAGTGAAGAGGCGCGCTCGTGTGAGACTGGAGGCTGACCCCTCGGGAGACACAGCCGTTTTGACGAGACTCACGATATCAAACTAGTCTTATTCACCGAAGATTTGCCCAAATCACATAAACTTGAATGGTACTTGGTTAATTTCTCTATTGACAAGAGCGTTAGGGATAGTTTGTTTCGGTGGAAGCAAATTACAACAGAAGAGTTTTGTCCACGGGATTTTATAACTGAATTCAGAGGCAGGAGAATGTCACAAGGTGACAGAGGTGACAAGGTGCAAACGGTCGTGGTGCAGCTCTATCCGAAATTCTAGCCACGAGCCAGGCAGAAGCCCAGTGAGACAAAATTCTCTGGTTTATATGAAAGAGTTGGCTCTCCTCTTTGCCCCACTTTCTGTTTTTACCTGAATTGTGCTTCTGCTGATGAGACAATTTGAGATCTTCTGACTCACACGAGGGAGAATGCTTCTCATCCAGGTTGATGGAAGAGACCTCAAGATTTTCTCCAGCCCGACGTGCAGTCTTACGGGGGCAGCGGACTACGTTTCGGTTGGGGTGCTGAGGGCCGGCCTCCTCTGAGTGGCTGAAACAAGGTTTCCAATGAGCCTCCCAGCTTGAGGGGTCTGCTGGTAGGGTCCCTGCGTCCCTGAGAGCCCCCAGTGATGGCAGGCAGCTTTGGGCTTGAGTGGCCACAGGGGCGGAGAGGAGGGTGGAGTGGTGGGGAGAGGAGGTTGGGGTTTGAAGGACACTCAAGGACAGGCAGGGGAGCCGGCGGTGGTAAAGCTTGGGAACAGAGAGGTCCGGGAAGAACCAGTCTGGGGAGATCTTCAGTGTCCTAAAGAGGTCTCCAGAGGTCTGAATTATCCTTAGTAAAATCTTGCCAACAGGGAGGAAGGGGACAGAGCTAGCACCACGGTGGCGGGCCGCATGGCCCTGGGAGTCTTCAGAAGCCAGGGACGGGGAGGAGAGTAGCAAGGGAGAGTCCCAGCCGGACCCTGCAGGGAGGCAGCCACCTGAACCACAAGGACCACATTTCAACCTGGTTTGACCCGGCGCCAAGTTCCTGGGCTCTAAAGAGTCGGTCCTGGGTGTGGGCTGAATGGTGTCCCTCCTGCTCTTTGGGTCGGGAGCCCCCCGACCCACAGGGACGTGCTCCAGAGCCCCCGGGGACACCTGGCGCGTGGATGGAGCGGAGCCCGGATAGATGGTGTTTTTCCCGCACGTAGGGACCTGTGGGGAAGTTTGACGTCCAAGCGGCCCAGGAAGAGACAAAGCCCGTCACTAACCATAAAAGGGGAGGATTCGGGGAGGGCGCTAACTCTGTCGTAAGGCACCTGCCCTATCTCTCGGGCTTGTTGGCCGCACTGGCCCCTCTTGTGAGGACGTGAGGGGATGACCCGCCAGGGTGACCAGAGAAAGTGGGGCCAGGAGGGGCACTGACCGCCTGCGGGCCTCCGCCCACGGCAGGTGATGGGAGCTGGGCAGAGTGACACCCCCTGTCAGGGGGACCAGTATGTCCCAGCCAGGAGCAGTTGTCCCTGCCAGGGGGGCATTTGGCCACATCTGGAGATGCTTCTGGTTGTTAGTCTGGGGGAGGGAGGGGTTGGTGGCATCGAGTGGTTAGAGCGGCCTGTGGGGCGGCTGTGCCATGTCCCAGTGGCCCTGCGCACTTGGCAGCCTCCTGGTGCACCCGGCTCCTTTTAGCTGAGACCATAGGTAGCTCGCCCTGCAGCTGTCCTGGGAGGTGCTGGGTGGGCCTTGGCATGCATGGGAGAAGAGGGCTGGGTTTGGGAGGGTGCACAGGAAACGCACCCACTCTGAAATGTTCAGATGGCAAAGTGTCGACGCATTCGTGGGCAGAGGGGACGGGGAATGGGGTGGGAGGTCAGCTCCAAACACCCACCATGTGCTCCACAAACTGGAGGAAGCCCCAGGACCTTCCTGGTGGACTCTGTTCCGTCATCTCCCAGCCAAGGCCACCGGTGGGGGAGTGGTGATGTGCACACAGTGCCCAGGGCGAGTGCTTGCACTCGGAGCTGCTCTCTGCTCCAGAACTCAAGGAGCCCGAGGCAAGCTTCCTCCTCTCCACCTGGCCTGTCTTGCTTTATTCACGCTCACCAGCTGGTGGGTGTCCACTTGGTTTGGTAGGTGGAGACCACTTTGAGGCTCACACTATCCCAGACTTGGTACCCGGAGCCCTCCTGATTCAGCGTCTCTGCCTCTGTTGCTGCTCTAGCTACAGACGCCCCAGCGACAGCGTTGAGCCCAGTAGGGACATCTCTCCGCCCCTAGTCAGCAGGGAGACCTTGCGGAAGATGAGACCTTCCCTCAACAACTTACAGGTTGAAGGGTCAGACGGTTCGGGGTGGGGGGGTGACGTGGGAAACAAAAGCAGAAGAAAAATTAAATTTCCTTTCTCCCTACAGCCCACTGACAAGTCCTCGGAACAGGCAGAGCGACCTTCCTCTAGGGGCTCCGCTGCCTCGATGCTGACACTTTGCTAAGGGCAACAAGCCATTCTGGCCCGACCCCTAGCATCCCGTAAGTCTATTTTAACATAAGGATTTCCTTGGAAATTTCCTTTATGTATCCCAAGACACATGGTGGCCATCATCCCCCCAAGCATATACGCACAGAGCTACTGTTGTGGAAAATCCGAGGTGACCGAGAAAACCCAAAGGGCACACAGAGAGATGGGAGAACACAGCTTTATTAACACCAGTGGGCTCAGTGGGAGCAAAGACTGAGCACCAGACAGGGTTAGGAGTGAGTTTTTATGGTTACAGGCAATGGGGGATGGTAGCAGCGGGGTGTTTTCAAGGTCTCTCAAGGCCTGGACAGTTTCCCAGTTCCCCAAGGCCAAATGGTCCTTTCCTGTGGCAGTATACTCTGTGTGGAGGCATCTCAGGAGAGTGTTAAATCACCCCGGGGGCTGTTGCCCTTTCTTTTCTTATTCAAACAGGACTGGGGATCTGGTCTTTTTCTTCTGTCTCAAAGGAGCAATGACTTGTTATTGTATCTCAGTCAGACCGGATGGACCGGATGGTATTTGGTCTTTTCTTGGCCTTTGCAGGAGCAAAGGGGAGCCAGGGACAGAAAGGGGCTGGAGCCAGGAGTCTCTATCCGCCTCAATAAATCCAAAAGGTCGCAGGACTGAGTTTTCATGGAACAGTAGTGCATGACCCTCTCCTCGCAAAAGCTGCCCCCTCAGGGTCCTGGAAACCTTGTTCCCAAAATACCTGGGAGGCCTGCACTCTCCCTAACCCCTCCCAACTTGGAAGTATATAATGGGCCCCTCCCCAGGAGCCCAGTGCAGCTCTACCTGCCCCCGGTCCCATCCCCGTGCTTTAATAAAACCACCTTTTTGCACCAAAGATGCCTCAAGAATTCTTTCTTGGGCTGTGGGCCCTGAACTTCACCAATATTCCAAAACTGTGTCTAGTAGTCCAGAGAATGAGCCATTTTACAGCGGTCTAATACATTTTCACGTCTTGTAAAAGCTCAATGGATGATAGATCAGCATACAGGTAGGAATCATAAGTTTAATGGCAAGGAATGTGGAGAGTAGAATTGGTCCATATGTTGAGGACAAGATGGTTTTCCTTTAGATGACTCAGTTACACAGCAGGTGTGTGTATGGTAAGCTTGGTGGGCCATAGATCAGGCTTCGGGTTTATTTATTTACTTATTTGTTTATTTTTAAAGATTTCATTTGTTTATTTGACCGAGAGACAGTGAGAGAGGGAACACAAGCAGGGAGAGAGGGAGGGAGAAGCAGGCTTCCCGCCGAGCAGGGAGCCCGAGGTGGGGGTGTACGGGCTTCTTTAGCCAGAGCAGCCCCACCCGGATGAACTACCATTTTGCTCTAAAGCTTAAATTGACCTTGCCGGCCCCGCACCAGGGGAGCTTATTTAAAAGCAAGTCCAGGAAACCCTTCCCAGGTAACTAAGTCTAAATACAAGGGTGGGTCAGGCCAGGGGGAGATGTTCAATCAGTGGGGCGCAGACTGTCTCCTAGCTACCAAGGAGTGTGGGCCCCGCCCTTTGGGCACCTTTTGGGCACCAATTCTGAACGAGGTGATAGGCTGGTTCAAATGTCTACTAGGGTAAATTATAATTCACTTGGTCACCGAGCATCACTGTGGAGTTTCCTGTGTGTGTTACAATCTCATTGGCCGCCTGTGTGCGGCCAGGCCCCACCACATGGCCTTTGCTCTATAAAAGTTAGTCTGGAAAGCAGGGAGGCGTCGTCCTCTCTGTACGGGCGGCCCCGACCGGTCTGATTCCTGATTCCTGATGCTGGGCGCGAAATAAAGCTTTGCTTGACCTTCGCTTTGTATCGGTCTCGCTCCTTTTATCACTGACCCAGTATTGGGGTACCCAATTTTGGGGGGACCCAACAGGGGTCGATCCCAGGATCCCGGGATCATGACCTGAGCCAAAGGCAGATGCTTAATGACCAAGCCCCCCAGGCGTCCCTGATGAATTTCTTGAACCTACGTGAGGTTTGGTGGGGTGAAGTTCAGAGCCGACGGCTAAGAAAGAATTCTTAAGACGTCTTTGGTGCAAAAAGGTGGTTTATTAGAGCATAGGGACAGGACCCGTTGGCAGACTGAGATGCTGCCTCGGGGATGTGAGGAGGGGCTGATTATATGCACAGGAGTTGGGTAGGTGAGGACAAAGGGGGTGTTCAGAAGGTCTCTCAGAGTAAAGAGACTGTCAGGATATTGGAGGCCTGGTTATTATTAAGCCAAGGCCGTTTTTCCCTTTAATGAGGCACTAGCATGAAGACAGTTGGGGGTTTCCTGGTGGAATGTCACATTCCTGCTATCAAGCGTCCTTGTTAGTGAGATTTGGGTTTAGAAGAAATTTAACTTTATTTACATTTCCTTCTGCCTCAGCCTCCTTCAGTTTTTGTGGAGGGTGAGTTATGTGTCCCTGGAAGTTTTGTGAGTTATGTGTCTCTGGAAATTGGGCTATTGATAAGGTAACTTCTTTGTTGTAAATCTCTAGGACATTTGTAAACCAAGGGAGACTCTGTCTTGCAGGATTGTGATCTCTGCAAGTTAACTATTTGTTTTTCTTTTAGGGCAGTCAGGGGCACCTGAGGAATGTCACATACATTACTGAGGGGAGCGGGTGGAGAGGGGGTGCAAGGTGCCAGCTTTTGCTTTGTCCTCAGCCAGCCTCCTGCTCCCTCATCATCCCCAGGCTTTGGGTTTAAACAAGTCTCCATATGGTCGTGCTGGTTTGGAAGGTGATCTGGAGTGACTTTCTTACATGTCGGCCTTAGTGAGCTTCTTCAGTCAAATCCCCAGGCAGGGGCAGTGGCAGGACCCCATGGCCCCCGAGCTCGGCACCTGCCCACAGTCACGCAGGCTTCCGCACCTGCTGTCTCCCAGGTGGCATTCCTCTGTCACTGCCCTTCCTGCACCTACACTCAGAGATGGTGATGCTTATCCCGTTTTCAGAAGCCCCCTGAGGCCGGGGGCTTGAAGCCACCTGCACTGCTGGCTGGGGGACTCCGGGGCCCAGCACTGCCTCTGCTCTGGGGTCAAGTCCTTGCAGAGCTGGGTCAGAGACCGGTGGACCCCCTGGGTTCCCTCTGCCATTCCCTGGGGATGGGGGAGGCTGGAGGGCGGGGAGGGGGGAGGCCGCCTGAGGGAGCAGAGGGAGGGGGTGGGGTGGATGAGAAGGGGCTGAGCGGTGGGAGGAGGAGCCCAGAGCTCTAAGTTTCCATTTCCTGCCGCCTGGGGGAAGGCAGGTAGGGCGGGGAGGGGCGGGGCCTCGGACGGAGGCCTGCTGGGGCCTCGTGCCCCAGACTCTGGGGGTGCCCTGGCACCTGGCCAGGCTGCAGGGAGGGGCCAGGCACACGGTGGCCAGGAGCCCAGACTCCCAGATCTCAGCGCCAGGAGCCCGGGGGACGCCCCGCCCCCATCTCAGTAGCCAAAGTCAGCTCTTTGTTCTGGTCCAGTTCCCGCATCCCCCCAGGGAGGGGTCTCTCTCTCTGGGGAGAAAATGGGCATGTCAGGCTCCTGTCCCTTGCCTGCCCCTCCCAGGGTCTGCCACCTGCACCGGCTGGCCTGGGAGGTGGAAGGATCCTGCCCCAGCTCTGGCCTCCACCCTCTGTGTGTCTCTGGGGTGCCCCCGGCCCAGGCCAGGGAGGCCCTGTGTCTCCTCTCTCCGGTCCTTGTCATCTTTTAATGAGCTAGAGAACAAGATAACCTACTAAGGATTGACACTGAGAATAGCCCCTGAATTCTTTTTTTTTTTTCAAAGGATTTTATTTATTTATTTGACAGACAGAGAACACAAGTAGGCAGAGAGGCAGGCAGAGAGAGAGAGAGAGAAGCAGGCTCTGCACTTAGCAGAGAGCCCGATGTGGGGCTCGATCCCAGGACCCTGGGGTCATGACCTGAGCCTAAGGCAGAGGCTTTAACCCACTGAGCCACCCGGGTGCCTCTAGCCCCTGAATTCTTGACAGCAACTACGGAGCAGAAGAAAGTAGATGAGAACCTAGAGTTCTCTGGGCAGCAAAGGTACCAAGAAAAAGTTGAAAGAAAACCATCGATCATCAGAGAGACAAAACCAAGAGTTTCTTACCACAGACTTGCAGTAAAAGAGTGTAGGAAGTGTTCATCAGCCAGAAGGAAAAGGATCCCACTTGGAAGTGAAGGACCCAGGAATGAGGGAAATCCTGGTGAACACGTGGTAGCACTAAGCAAACACTGATTTTGTACGATTAAGTGTGTCTTGTGGGGGAGAATGGAAAGTTAACAAGGCAGAGCTAAGGGCTGAGCTGAGCACAGCTGCATAGCCTGGGGAGGGAGGGGGTGGGGCAGCTGTCCGGAATACCACCCCTGCGAGGCCTCTCCAACCAGAGACTGTCCCCTCTCCAGAGCAGCTCTACCCACCTCCAAAGGGAGTCTCCACTTCCAAACTAGGAATGGGAATGGAAACAAATGCACAGAATCACAAAGAAAAGAGGCAAAGAAAGAGAAAAAAAGGAACATTGTTGTATTGGGATAGATCATAAAAAATCATAGTAATTGTTATTATGCCCCAATACTGGGTCTGTGATTAAAGGAGCGAGACTGATACAAAGCGAAGGTCAAGCAAAGCTTTATTTCGCGCCCAGCATTGAGAATCTAACCGAACGCTCGGGGCCGCACCTCTTACAGGAGAGGGCGACCCTTCTCTGGTCCACAGACTAGCTTTTAAGGGCCAAGGCCATGCGGTCGGGCCTGGCCCCGCACAGGTGGCCAATGAGATTGTAACACACACAGGAAACTCCACAGTGATGCTAGGTGACCAGTTGAGTTACAGTTTACCCTAATAGACATTTGAACCAGCCTGTTACACCTTGATTGGGATTGGCGCCCAAAGGGCGGGGCCCATACTCCTTGGTAACCAGGGAGACAGTAGGAGTCCCCCCACTGATCGGATGCCTCCACCTGGCCTGACCCACCCTTGTATCTGGGCTTTGTAACCTGAAGCTGGTTTCCGGGACTTGTCTCCAAGTGAATCCCCTGGGGGAAGGGGAGCAGGGACAGTTTAAGGGTTAAACAAGGTTTTTGTTTAACCTCAATGAAAGCCTCTTGCTAAAATATAAAAATACAAAATAGGTCCTTACAGTAATATGATAAATTAAAACCCAAGTATATCTCTGTAATTTATTAAATGTAAATGGATTTAATGCTCCAATTAAGGATTAAAGTTTGTCTGCATAGTTTTAAAATACTCAATACATGCTGTTCCTAGAGATCCATCTGAACTGTAAGCTTAGGTAAAGGTTGAAGCAAAACCGTGTGAAATGTGGCGAGCCATGACATTAAAAAAAAAAAAATCAATCTTATTTAATTACATTATCAACAAACAAAACAGAAATCATGCAAAATAGTTTCTGCAATCACCATGCAATTATACTGTAAACTATCAACACAAATACAGAAAATCCCCCTCTATTTGGAAATAAAGAAATAAATACCTCATGGGTCACAGAAGAAATAAAAATGAGACTCAGCTTGCTAAGTAAGTGATCGCAGATATGGGATGTGTCCACTCACATGCAAACCACTGACCACACCTGGAGAGAACTGTGTGGTCTTACCTTCCTACATCCAAAGCAAGAAAAGAGTCAACATTGGGGCGCCTGGGTAGCTCAGTGGGTTAAAGCCTCTGCCTTCGGCTCAGGTCATGATCTCAGGGTCCTGGGATCAAGCCCCGCATCGGGCTCTCTGCTCAGCGGGGAGCCTGCTTCCTCCTCTCTCTGCCTGCCTCTCTGCCTACTAGTGATCTCTCTCTGTCATAAATACAATCTTAAAGAAAAAAAAAAAAAGGAAAAGAAAAGAGTCAACATTAATGAAGCAAGTAAGTGTCTGTCAAAAAGTCATGGGAAGAACCGCCAAAGAAATCCCCAACAAATAGAAGAAACAAGAAAGCGGAAGGAACACTAATCAGAGTGGAGCTTAACCACACGGAAGCCACGCCTGCAGGGGACAGCGCTCCCCCAAAACAGGATGTGTTTGGAAACATGAATTGTGAAGTCTTGCACGCGAGGTAGACACAACACCAGGCGAGGTGGGCGCAAGGCAGGATGTACTAAAGGCGTCTCCCGCGAAGCTTCGGGGCTCAGGAGACGGGGAGCCAGGAAAGTCAGTGGGGAGGAGGTGGGCACCCTCGGGCGAGGTTCCGGGACTCCAGAAAGGGGAGTCGGGGAAGTCGCGCTGGGAGGGAGTCGGCGGGGGTCTTTAATCGGGCCAAGGCAGGGCGTGGGCTCACATCCATACATGGTAGGGTATTTGGTGATCGGAGGGTATGGGGTAGGGGGTCCTGATGCTGTTTCCTGCATAGGTATCGGGTTACCTATGGACACGTGACCTGGGCATCCATCCTTTTGGCGGGAGTCAAGGGTCAAGGAAGGGGGGGAGGGGCTGGAAGATGGCGGCCCCGGTGGTCATTTCTATTGTTCCTCCTGCACTCCCCGAGCCGCCGAGCCGCCGAGCCAACATTAATGACAGGTGGAAATCTGGTGACACCAGTCAGGATTAAAAGGGGAACCAGCGGTCTCAGCCTCTGTAAAATTGTGCTCCTTCGAACCTGCCCCACAGCCTAACTCTGGCTGGGATCCGAGTCCTGTGAGGGCCGCCTTCCGGAATGGGACTAGTGTTGGGACCCCCTGAGCCTTTGGGGAGGGGCTGACAACCGGAGGAGGCGGCTCTGAGCCAACGGGTGGCCTGCACTGACCTTGGTGCCGGGCATGGCTCCCCCGCCCCCAGCCTGGCCTTGGCGTTCGTGGCTGCAGCCCAAACAGACACCAACAGGTTTAAAACACAGCACACAGAGCAAGGATTTTTTTTTTTCTAAAGATTTCATTTACTTATTTGACAGACAGAGATCACAAGCAGGCAGAGAGGCAGGCAGAGAGAGAGGAGGGGAAGCAGGCTCCCCGCTGAGCAGAGCCCAACGTTGGACTCAATCCCAGGACCCTGAGATCATGACCCAAGCTGAAGGCAGAGGCTTTAACCCACTGAGCCATCCAGGCGCCCCCACAGTGCAAGGATTTTACTAACACGTTCAATATAAAAAAATTTTAAAATTTAAGTTAATGAGGTAAATTATGCATCAAAAGCTAATAAAACTGTTACAAGAAATAATAGAACACAAAAGCTCTGATTTTTTGGGGGGGTGTTAACTTTTACTTGGACAGAACTATGCACTCAGGGGAGGCTCGCGGGCAGGCGCTTGGCCCCTAGCAGCGGCCCAGACTTTGAGGGGGGGGGTGGTGGTGCGGCGCGCGGGGACACCGGTACAGGTGCAGCGCGGGCTTCCTCGCTGAGTGAGCATCCTGCGGCCTTCACCCCTCCAGCGCGCTCAGCGCTCGCTCCCACCTCGCAGCGCACCTCGAAGCCTCCTCCTCCCCCGTCACTGGCTCCCATAGTTGCTCAGGGTCACTCTCTGCCCTGCAAATGGGTCACTTTGAGAATGATGCTTCGTGCACTTTCTTGCCTTTTGCTTTCCCGCCCATTCTCCGGAGATGTGACGGACGTGCAGACCGCCAGCGTCAGGTGTGCAGAGTGCTGACCTATGTCACGTTTGCAGTGAACCCAAGGTGGCCACAGGCTATCAGACGGGTACACAGGTGTCCTCTCCTCATCACAAGAACTCGGGATCCTCTCCCTTGTCTGCTCGTGGAGCCTCGCAGCACTAGCTGTCCACTGACAGTTCAGCTCCTGCTTCTCCACAGAGGAAATCGGTCCTTAGGACACCCCCCCACCTCCTCCCTCCCGCACTCCACCTGCGGAAACTGCAGATCTGATTTCTCTTAAAAAAAAATTTTTTTTAAATATTTTATTTGAGAGAGAGAAAGAGAGAGAGCGAGCAAGAGCATGTGAGTGGGCGAGTGCTCACGAGCGGGAGGGGTCGGGGGAGGTGCAGAGGGAGAGGGAGAAGCAGGCCACCGCCCCCCTCCCCAGCAGGAAATCCTATCAGGGACTGGGGCCTCCGTCCCGGGACCCTGCGATCATGACCTCAGCAGAAGGCAGAGGTTTAGCAGACTGAGCCACCCAGGCATCCAGATCTGATCTCTTTTTCTACAAGTTTGGTTTTCCTGCCTTCCTCCTGTTTTTTTAGGTCCCACGTGTAAGTGAGGCCGCGCACTATCTGGCAGCATTTGTCTGTCTGACTTACCTCAGCAGGGCCGTCATGCTTCCTGAATGGCAGCATTTCCTTCTTACCCAAGGAGTAACATTCCATTGCGCATACACCACCACCAGTCCTTTACCCACGGACTGTGGGAGGGCACTTAGGTTGCTTCCATGTCTTGGCGGTTGGGAAGGACACTGCTGTGAACATGGATGCAGGACAACATCATTTCAATGCAGTCACACAGCATTTTCCTCACAGCGTAACATCCTGGAGACCCTGAATTAGCTCTTCTGCTGAGCCCTTCCCGAAGTGGGTCCGTTACCCAGAAGGGGCATCTCGGTTGTCTCCACTTTTGGGGTGCTGCCAACAAAGCTGCCATCAAATAGTCATGACCCGTGTCTACCTCCTCCTGTGTCACAGGATAAACTGTGCCACAGAATTCACGTGTTGGAGCACCTTGGAGGGCGACCGTGCCTGGAGATGGGTCTTTGTGGAAGTGAAAGGAGAAAGGAGAAAGGAGGTCACTGGGGGCCCTGATCCATGTTGACCGGTGTCCTGATGAGAAGGGGAGAGCAGGACGTAGACACGCACACAGAGATGCCCATGGGAGGACATGGGGAGGGGACGGTCATCTACATGCTAGGAGGACCAGCCCCACTCGTGCCTGGAGCTCAGACTTCCAGCCTCTGGGACTATGAGATAACAGCCTTCTGTCACTTGAGCTGTCCTGTCTGTGGTGTTTGTCATGGATACTGGCAAACAACCCACTCGAGGGGATGTCTGGGGTCCCACTTGTCTGCAACCCTCCCTGGATGTCTGTTAGGTGAAGGGGGGCAAAGGGGGTATGTGTGAGGGAGTCACGGGAAAGGGAGGGGTGGAGGGGGCAGTGTGTGAGAGGGTCACGAGGAAGAGGGAGCCTGGACAGCTGTGGGCATTCAGGGAGCAGGGGGAAGGGTTTCTTACTCTGACCACAGCTCAGGTGATGAGGCGCGCTGGGTTGGAGAGTCAGTGAGGGCTGTAAGGGCCCCACCCCAGTCACAGCTGGACAGAGGCCCTCTGAGGACAGGCTGGCCTGGTCCAGGCCCCACACAACTTGCCCTCTTGCCCTGCACCTGCTCTGTCCAGCCACTGCCTGTGCTCCTGCTGGCTTAGCCGGGTGAGCCAATGGATGTGCTGGCCTGGGTCCCCCTTCATTCTTTCCCCCCATCCCTGGGGTACCTGGGTTCCATCCTGAGGGCTGGGAGCTGACCTGCTGGAGGGGTCCCTTGCTGCCCAGAGGGGAAAGCCAGGCCACAGAAAGGAAGGGGCTTGCCAGAGGTCCCACATCGAGTGCAGCCAGCAGCCCAGCTCTCTTCTCGTCCCGACATACCCACACCCCTCTGCCTTTTCCTACGTTACCCAGACGTGTCGCTGGACCTACTAATGCCTTTGCAGCCCCCGGAGAAGTGCCTTCCACCAGGCTGGCTGACGTCCCTGGAAATGCTGTGAGGCACCGCCGGGCTGGGCTCACCGGTTACCAGGACCTCCACCGCTCAGAACCCCCACCCCAGGGCTTTGTGCTGCCCTCCCCTGGAGGCACCGACAGGCTCTGCGTCACGGTGGCTTCCTTGTCTGAGCCCATGTGTGCACCCACGGGGCAGTGACATTCACGGGCTGCCCTGCATGGGTGGGGGGAGATGCGCCTGGCAAGCTGGTACTTCCCAGAGAGTTAGTGTGGGAGACGGCAGCGGGCTCATGCCAGGCCCCAGGCCATGCAGCTGTGGTGTCAGAGGACAGGGCAGGGTACTGTGTGTGGTCTCTGACCACCAGCTGTGTCTCCCGCAGCAGCCGAGGTGCTCCTTGGTGACCAGGGCAGTGCTTCCGGCCCACCTCCTGCAGAGAACACTTGCTTGGGGCACCTGGGGGTTCAGTCATTAAGCGTCTGCCTTCAGCTCAGGTCATGATCCCAGGGTCCTGGGATGGAGACCCGCATCGGGCTCCCCACTCAGCGGAAAGCCTGCTTCTCCCTCTCCCTCTGCTCCTCCTCCCACCCATGCTCTCTCGATCTCTCAAATGAACAAAATCCTTTAAAAAAAAGGGAGAGAAGACTGCTCTGGCAGACCACACAAACAGCAAGCACAGCCCTGTTGGAGGGCAGGGAGGCTGGGTGCCACGGAGCTTGTGGGTCCTCCAGCAGGAGGCTGCGGAGTGGCAGGCGAGATCGCAGAGTCTGAGAAGACCCGGTTTCTTTACTATCTCCCTTCAACCCATCCCCCCTTCCCCTTTCCATCTTTCTTTCCTATCCTTTTAGATTTTATTTTTAAGCAATCTCAACACCCAGCCTGGGGCTCAAACTTACAAACCTGAGATCGAGCCACATGCTTCACTGATTGAGTCAGCCAGATGCCCCAAGAAAACCTGGTTCCTTCCTTCCTCCCCCTCCTTTTTTTCCCTTAGTTTTTTTTTTTTTTTTAAAGATTTTATTTATTTATTTGAGAGTGAGCACGAAAGCAAGAGAGATTGAGAAAACGAGCGGGGGGAGGGGCAGATGGAGAAGCAGACTCCCCGCTGAGCAGGGAGTCCATCCCAGGACCCTGGGATCATGACCTGAGCCGAAGGCAGACACTTCACCGACTGTGGCACCCAGGTGTCTAAAGTCCTCGTTTTTTATTTTTTGTTTTTTTAATATTTTATTTATTTATTTGACAGACAGAGATCACAAGTAGACAGAGAGGCAGGCACAGAGGGAGGGGGAGGCAGGCTCCCCACCGAGCAGAGAGCCCGATGCGGGGCTCGATCCCAGGACCCTGAGATCATGACCTGAGCCGAAAGCAGAGGCTTAACCCACTGAGCCACCCAGGCGCCCCTGAAGACCTCGTTTTTAATGCATTTGCCAGGAAAATGCTATAACTGCCCTGGTCTCAGTCTTCTCTTGCCAAATGGGACTGAGATAGTTGTGTCCATCTCAAGGTCCTTAGGATGAGTGAAGGAGATGGTCCACGTGGGACATTCCACACAGCGTGTGGCACAGGCGTGCTCAGGTTATAAGACAGGTTGTTACAATTACGGACTGGAGGGTGTAGGCGGCACATAAAGGAAGAGGGAGAAGTATGGGGCAGTGGGTATAAGACTTGATCCCAGTCACAGGCTGGGCCCTCTCCGACCCTGGTCACACTCTGAGCCCTGATCCTGGCCAGATCCTGAGCCCAGATCCTGGGTACATGAGGAGACATGACTTCACTTACCTTTTCCTGTGCATCCCCACAGAATGGGAGAGTAATCTGAAAGGGTCCCGGCAGGCCGCTGGCAGGTTTGCTCAAAGGGCTGAAGAGTGCATTCTGCAGGTTTCAATCAATAACCCTCTGTCCCGTGGGTCCCGGGTTCCCCAGGCCGGGAAAGGAGAGCCATCAAAACCGCTGCCCTGCGTTCCCAGGGAGTCTGGTTTTCTCCAAGTCCTCCCGTCATAGCACAGCTCTCGGCAACCGGGTGGCGAGAGCAGCAGCAGGGGGCGGGGCTGCCGCAGCAAGGGGGCGGAGCTGCCGCAGCAAGGGCCGGAACTGCCGCAGCAAGGGGCGGAGCTACAGCAACAAGGAGGCGGAGCTGCCGCAGCAGGGGGCGGAGCTGCCGCAGCAAGGGGCGGAGCTACAGCAGCAAGGGCCGGAGCTGCCGCAGCAAGGGGCGGAGCTACAGCAACAAGGGCCGGAGCTGCCGCAGCAGGGGGCGGAGCTACAGCAGCAAGGGCCGGAGCTGCCGCGGCAAGGGGCGGAGCTACAGCAACAAGGGGGCGGAGCTGCCGCAGCAGGGGGCGGAGCTTCCGCAGCAGGGGCGCGTCCTGGAGCCCGTCTCGGTAAATCGCAGAGGGGCCAGCCTCAGGAAGACCCAGGAGACGCAGTGTTAGGAGTCTGGAGCCCGATCTCACTGTGAGGCTGATATGCTGTGTGTCCTCAGGCATGGCGCTCCCCGTCTCTGGGCCCCACCTCCCCGCCCCAGTTCCTGGCCTGCCCCACCACTGGGCCTGGCACCTCCATACTTAAGATTCCAAGAGAGAATGGACACAGATGTGAGACATTACAAGACATTTGTGTGTGTCTGTGCTGGGTCCTTGCCACTGTCCAGGGTATGGTCTGGGGAGCTGGCCACTGTTGGCCTTCCCGGGGCTCCTGGGCTGAGCCCCCCATCCCCTCCCCTAGCTGCCTCCAGGCCCAGGCCTACAGTCTCTGTCAGTCTCTTAACCCTCTGAAAAATCGCTCTCTCTTCTCTTCGTCTGGTTCCTCTCCTTCGAATCGATTTGCTCGTGCCTTTCCTGATATTGCTCGTGCCTTTCCTGATACGAATAATATAGTCGTAAAAGCACATTGCATTTTTGTTTACTGACTTTCAAAAATTTTCTTAAATTGGGATGACTAGGTCAGAGGATGGGGATAGTCTAAAGCTTTGGGCAGAGATGAGCCTACTGCCTTCTAAAGAATCCCCAGCTGTGTGCTGTTTTCCTCAGTGCTCATTCCTAACTCTGCGTAACACTGGGTTTTATGACCAAAAATCAAATAGAACAGCGGAAGGCATGGAATGGGTGAGACGGGCTTCCTTGTTGAAATTTTTATTGCCAGGGAGGCTGAGGGTTGACGTCCATCCATTTGCTTCGGAATCACTGGCCCCTCCTTCCTGTGATTTGCCTGCATGGCAATTTTAACACTTGCTCATGTATTAAAGATAAAAATTTCCCATTGTGCATTTTTCTCAGCTTTCTATATACTTTTATTTTTTCTTGTGCGTAAGATCGACGATTCCTTTCTTTCTTTTTAATGATTTTGTTTATTTATTTGACAGAAAGACACAGGGAGAGAGGGAACATAAGCAGGGGGAGTGCGAGAGGGAGAAGCAGGCTCCCCATGGAGCAGGGAGCCTGACACGGGGCTCGATATCCTGGCCCTGGGAACATGACCTGAGCCAGATGCTTCACTGACTGAGCCTCTGGGAGCCCCAAGATTGACCTTTTCTATCCTGGAAACTATGAAGCCTTCCCTTTGCTGGCCAGGAAGTCCCTTCCACAGCTGGAGCAGAGTCTCTCTGAAGTTGCTTTCTCTCCTTTGAACTTTGACCCATCTGGGTCCCGATGACATTTGTCCTGATGAGAAGTGAAGGGCTGGCTCTTGGGGGGAGGGGAGTGGCTGGCAGAACCCTGAGCATCTCTGCTTCCTGAAGGGAGATGGCATTTCTCCGAGTCCAAGTCCCTTCCTTCCTCATGTTCCTGATGCTGGGTGTGAGGAACAGACAGTGTCCGCGGCTCCCCAGCTCACAGCCTCAGGCAGGCCACCACTTTCTGATTGGCTTGCAATGCCTGCGTGTGACATGAAATTGGGAAGATGAGTCCTTAGAATAAAAGGCTAGAATGGGGGGCACCTGGGGGGCTCAGTCAGTTCAGTGTCTGCCTTTGGCTCAGGTCTTGATCCGGGAGTTGTGGGATCGAGTCCGGCATCGGGCTCCTGGCTTGGCAGAAAGCCTGCTTCTCCCTCTCCCTCTGCCTGCCACCCCCCTTGCTTGTGCGCGCTCTCACTCTCTCTCTGTCAAATAAATAAATTTAAGGAAAAAAGGCTAGAATGGCCTCAGAAAGATCAAAAGTGGGCAAACGGGTAAAAACCCCAAACCGCACACTCTTGGGATGGACCCCGACCATTCTGACTGCTGTAAATTGCAAGAGATTTTCACGACTGGTCCTTCCACCATGGTTTCCTTTTCTAGAATGTGACCACCAGCCCCACCTGCTGGTGGGCAAGAGGGACAGGGCAGCTCTGCCCTTGGGAACTGGGGCAAGTCCAGGCTTAAAGGCACACCAGCAGTCCTGCCCTAGCTGGGCACACTGACCACCCTCCCACCCTGCACACAGCCACCCCTGCAGGCCTCGTCAGAGATCAGACCCAAAGCACAAGTCTGGGGATAGCTGGCAGGGAGGGGACTGTGCCAAAATAATGGAGGTTCCAGGGGTCTCTGCCATGTTCCCCCTGCCGCCGCCGCTGCCATGCAATTAGTTCTTCTACCTGACTAACATTCCCTGTGCACCTGGCCGGGACAAGGAGGTCACTCAAACAAGCAGGTCACCTGCCCCATGACAGGTGCTGGGAAAACCTGGTGAGAAATCGCTCCCGGGAAAGGAGCGGACACATCACCGGTTGCCTGTCCTCCCCCGGGGCCCTCCTGAGGGGTGGGTTGGTGGGGGGGTGCAGAGGCCCCGGTCAGGGTTTATGCAAAGTACTTCCAGCCCTTCCCCGGACGTTTACCCACTGTGTACTCACCTCTGTCCCTCCACACGTTAGTCCATGGGATTGTGCTGTGTCTTGATTTTAAAAACTGACAACACGGGGTGCCTGGGTGGCTCAGTGGGTTAAGCCTCTGCCTTCGGCTCAGGTCATCATCTCAGGGTCCTGGGATCAAGTCCCGTATCGGGCTCTCTGCTCAGCGGGGGGCCTGCTTCCCCCTCTCTCTGTCTGCCTGCCCCTCTGCCTACTTGTGATCTCTGTCTGTCAAATAAATAAATAAAATCTTAAAAAAACAAAAAACAAAAAAACTGACAACACGTCTTAGAGATACTTGAATTTCAGGACCCAAATCTGGTTCTCTAGGTGGCCGCATCAGGACCTGTGGCTCAGTGCCTGCCCCTTCAGTTTGTACTTGGCGTGTTTCCAGGTTCTTGTTTTCACGGTTCTACAGATTGTCCACACACACCTTTGCGCCCAAATCAGTATTTCTGTTGGACAATTCCTAGAAGAGAAATTTCTGGGAAAAGGAGAAATGCCAGCATGTGTAAAAGTTTGGCTCTACTAGCAAATCGCTACCCTCCATCACCCCCAAAATGCTGCATTAGTTTATACAGTGAATAAGCTCGTGTCTCCATCCCTTACAAAGTTTCAGCCGGCATGGACACCTTTGCCACTTCCCAGAACATTCTGGAGCCGAGCTGCGTTTCACTTAGTGGCGGGGGGCAGGTTCTCACCTTCAAACTGCCTACTCATATCCCTTGCTCTTGTACTTGTTGGGATGTATATATTCCATATTAATTTGGGGTCCTGAATATTAACCTTGGCTTGTTACACGATTTCAAATATTTCCTCCTTTTTATTTTGTTTTTTTAAAGGATTTTATTTATTTATTTGACAGACAGAGATCACAAGTAGGCCGAGAGGCAGGCAGAGAGACAGGGGGAAGCAGGCTCCCCGCTGAGCAGAGAGCCCGATGTGGGGCTCGATCCCAGGACGCTGGGATCATGACCTGAGCTAAAGGCAGAGGCTTAACCCACTGAGCCACCCAGGCGCCCATATTTCCTCCTCTTTACCGTTTGCTGTTTTTTTTTTTTTTTTTAAGATTTAGTTTATGTGGGGGTGCAGAGAGGGCATGGGCAAGGGGAGGGGCAGAGGCAGAGGGAGAAGCAGACTCCCTACTGAGCAGGGAGCCCCACGTGGGGCTCGATCCCAGGACCGCAGAATCACGACCTGAGCAGAAGGCAGACACTTTGCCCACTGAGCTCCCCAGGTGCCCCACATTTGCTGTTTTTACGTTTTACTGTTTATGTTTGTTATGCAAATGTTTTTACTTTTGAATTAATTGAATTGAATTATTACAATTTGAATTGAATTATGAATTTAAAATTCATAAACATTGGTCCAAGCTATTCTGTTCTTTTTTTTTTTTTTTAAGATTTTATTTATTTATTTGACAGACAGAGATCACAAGTAGGCAGAGAGGCAGGCAGAGAGGAGGAAGCAGGCTCCCGGGCGAGCAGAGAGCCCGATGCGGGGCTTGATCCCAGGACTCTGGGATCATGACCTGAGCCGAAGGCAGAGGCTTAACCCACTGAGCCACCCAGGCGCCCCCAAGCTATTCTGTTCTAAGGCCATCAGGAGGAACCTCTGGTCGTCTCTAAATCGCCGTTTCTAGATTTTTGTTCTCTTGCCCCACTCCTCTGCAGCCTGCGCTGCGCGGCTCTCCCCGCCTGCCCGGCCGCCCGCTCTCTCCCGCCCGCTCCGCAGGGGTAGGATGTCGCCGGCGCTGCAGGCTCGGAGGCTGGAAACCTGTCCGTCCTTGTATTACATTCGCACACGCGCCCATGTCTGGCGTCCACGCGTCCGTCTGTCCTGCCGCTGGCCTGGCGGTGCCGGAGGAGCTCCAGCCCTCTTCCGGTGCTGATGTCCGTGGAAGGTCCTCCTTTATCCTCTTCTCCCTTGCTTCCTGGTTGTACACGTTTTAATCCTCCGGGAGACCGGGACGCACACGCAAGTCGCACGGGGGAAGTATCTGGAGGGTCTAAATGTGACGACACGTCTCCCGCTGTGGAAACAGCCCCGAGGCAGGGCTTAGATGCGCGCGAGCGGGGCGCGCTGGGCGCCGTGGAGACCCTGAGAGGCCACGCGGCTGCCTCCAAGTCCCGCGGGCCAGACGGGACTTGGGCAGGGCTGTTAGGGTTCGTGGGATTCCAGTGGCTACATCTCGCCTCCAGAGAATAATTTCTTGGACTCTTCTTTATTTTTCAGAGTTGTCCGTCGGGTCATGAATTTACAGCTCTGGCGGCTCCTTGCGGGGCCGAGGCCGTCAGTGGGCTCAGGGCTTGGGCGTGGATGGATGCGCTCTGCTCGCTCCGTTGTGGCGTTTCCGTTGCATCCGCGCTGCTGGTGTGCGGGGACTGCCGTTCTCCATCTCACCGGCCCTTATCCACTGTAAGAGGCACGGTTACTAGCTTTGTCATACTGTGAAGGGAGGCAGGGGTCCCCGAGACCCCGCGGGGTCCGCCGATTCGCTCCACGGGCTCCCAGAACTCACGAGAGCGGTCAGGCTCCCGGTTAGGCTCATCGCAAGGAAAGGACGCAGACCGCCCTCAGCCAGGGGCAGCGGCGCGGGCAGGGCCCAGCAGGGTCCGCACCGCCCTCTCCCCGTGGAGTCGCGAGCAGCGCGCGCTCTCCCGGCCCGAAGTGCCAGCTCGCACGAGTGCTGTCGGCCGGGGAAGCCCCCGCCTCGCCGTCCAGGGTCTTGGTCCGGCTCCCGTCACGCTGACCTGGTCGTCTTCCTGCGTGGCCGACCTCCGTCTCCAGCCCCTGGGGAGCCCGAGCTGACACCGTGTGGCCCAGAGCCCCGGGGAAACAGGACACTGGGCCCGGGGGATGTCCCCGGGCTCTGCGATGACCTCCCGTAGTGCATTCCCTGGGGCGAGATTAAACGTTCTACTCACAGGGACCCGCGCAGCTGTCTGGGCGGGACCTTCACGCCCCCTCATGTTCTAGCAGCCCCTTCCCGGTCCTGACACGGGGTCCATAGGATCCTGACGAGTCTGAACTTGGGACCCTCCCTCCTCCCGTATAGTGGCCTGAATTGAGTCCTTCCCAAACTCTGAGGTTGAAGTGTTAAGCCTCAGGACCTCAGAAGGTGACTGTGTCTCGAGATGGTCCTACAGGTGCCCTAAACCTGTGTTATTGGTGTCCTGATAAGAAGGGGAAACCCGGAAGACAACCCTGTGAGGGTAGGGGGAGGAGACGCCGGCAGGCGCTGGCAGGGAGAGTCCTCAGGGCGCCCAGCCCGGCCCGCACACCTGGGCCCTAGCCTTCCGGCCTTCAGGACCAGGAGAGGCAATTCGCACCGGTGGCTGGTGATTTGTCGCACCTGAGCGGACCAGCACTCAGACTCTCAGCAGGTCCCTTCACCAGACAAAGGACAATTAGAGTGATGTCTGATTCTGGGGGGCGGGGGGGTTGCGGTTTCGGGACTAAAGGAGAAAAGGAGGTGAGAGCCCCGCCCTGAGTGCCCTCTGCCCCAGTGTTTGGTAAGGTCTTTGGGCAGAGCCTGCCTCTCCAGGCTGTGGAGGGGGTCCATGATGAGGACCCCCCTGCCCCCCACCAGCCACCCTCTCTTCCAGGCATCAACTTAGGGGTCTGAGTTTTATCTGCAGGGCCTGGGATGGGCCAGTCCTGCCCAGTGCTCCCGCTGGTCCCTGGTCCTGCCTGGGACTCCTCCCCTGTTGCCTCAGGAGGAGGCAGCGGCTAACAGGCCACTGGACGCTGGTGGCCCTGATCCAGGCACCCCGGCCTAGGGCCACTTTGTCTCCAGAGGGCCCCCAAGTCACCTCTTCTCAGAGTACCCCGAGCACTTCCTGTATGATGGCCTCAGTGCCACACGAATGACACACTGTGTCAATGGTTTGAATGGTTTTGCGAGGCGCAGAGACCTCCGGGGAGAGCAGAGAACACGCCTCTGCCTGGGAGCCATGGCCACAGTGGGCACGGAGCTCGGCTTCAGGCTGGGTTCTCTTGAAGCAGACAGAGGCAGGATTCCCATGTACGAGCTTTATTCCAGAGGCTCCTGGGGGAGCCGGGAGGAAGCGGGGATTTGGACAGGGATGGGAGGCACTGCGGGGAGGGCTGGTGACCCACAGAGCCCCAGCCTGACCAGGGGCTCTGGGGTGTGAGTCAGGCCTCATGTTCTGCGCTTGAAAGCAACATCCTGGCTGTTGGGTCCTCTGCCCAGGGCAAAGGACACTCCTCTCAGCACCACCAGGGTGGGGTGGCAGCTCCCAGAGGACAAGGGCAGGGCTGGTTCTGCCAGCTGAAGGGCCAGGGAGGACACCCAGACAGAGTCAAAGACTGGGAGGTTCTCTGCATTGGTGTGCTGGGGATGGGGGACATCTGTCAGCCTTGAAGATTGGGGATGAGTTGGCAGAGTCCTTTGTGACCATCCCGCCTGGTCCCCCACCTCCCCAGGCTCCGCCCTTCATGGAGGTGCTCATAGACAGTTGGACGGGGACGGGGGCCGTGCCGCCTCACGCACGTCCTGCACCTCTGGTCACAAGAAGGCCCCTGGGAGGGTGACGAGGACAGTGGCCATAAGCATGAGGCCCACGGTGGTGGCCCCTGGGCCCCGGTTCCTGGCTCCGTTACACAGGTCAGTGCTACAGCAGTGTTGGAAGACCTGCATCTCCTTGATGTACGCTCTGGCTTTCACGGGCATGGGGTAGTCGCAGGACTCCGCACAGCTCTTGGCCACTAAGGTGTACTTCTCGTCCAGCAGGTCCATGCCTGTCGCACGGAAGAAACACCAGAGGCTGCCAGTCTGTGAGCGGAGCCTGGAACCTTCCTCCGGACCCCAGAATGGGCTCATCCTGGAGCCCCAGGCCCGAGAGCCCACAGACCTCGTTTCCTCCTTGGCACCCAGTCCAACAGCCCAGAGAGCCAGGCTGGCCACAGAGCCCCTGGCTGGACCCACGGTGGAGGGGTGCCCTCGAGGCCGGGATCTGGCTCATGCTACAAAGCCACATTTGGATTTGCAGGAAATCCCCCGGGGATTCTCGTTCTGACATCCAGGTTTTGGTGTTTTTTGTTTTTTGTTTTTTGAGTAAGAGCTAGGGAGGGAGGGGCAGACTGAGAATGAGAATCCCAAGCTGGCGCTCCCCTAAGCTCCATCCCCCCACCCTGAGACTGTGACCCCCAGAAATGAAGAGTGAGACGCTCACGGATTGAGCCACCCAGATGCCCCGGAACACAGGCTTTTTTTTTTTTTTTTTTTTTTATAGAGTGACATGTGTCGCACCTCTGCCAGGTAGGAAAGTGCCCCCCACCCCGGGCTGCCGTGTCCTGCTCCCCCAAGCCCTGCCGAGGTCTTCACGTCCCACCTACCCCTCTTGGCTTCTGGAAGACAGAAGGCAGAAGAGCAGGGAGGAGAGGGCTTCACTTATCTTCCCTGAAAGGCAAGCTTGCGCGCCGCGGGGGCATTCTGTAGGTCCTGAGCACGTGCTTCCTCCAGTGCTAGTACAATTGTGGCATCTCAAGGCCCAGGCTGTGGGGGGACAGAGGCCAGCATCAACCGCCTGGTGTGCCGAAGCCCCAGGGCCTGGCCACGGCAGGAAAGGAGGCAGAGCCCCATCTGCTGCTCGGGACCTGGGATCCAGGACAGACCTGAGTGCAGAATCCAGGTGCTCCAGGGAGGAGGGACAGGTGAGGGAGGGGTAGGGAGGAGGACCCCCAGTGAGCCGAGGGGGTGGTCAGAAAGTACAGCAAGAGACACACGGCAGGGACTGGGAAGGGTGAGTCTGGGAAGAGGCGTCCCCCCTCCACCCGCCCCGTCACCCCGTCTCCTTGTCTCACCACCCTGGCACAGCAGGGCCACCAGCAGAACTACAGCCTTCATCCTCACAGCGACCGCTGCCCAGAGAGCACCAGGCTGGGCTGGGCTGGCCCTTATGTAGCTGCCAGTCTCCTCCTCCTCAGTGGGCTCCTGCCTCCAACCCTGTGGGTCACGGTCACGCCCCCGCAGCCTGGGCCAGACACACCCCCAGAGCAAAGGTCCTTTATCCCAGGCCCAGATGGACACGTGATCAAGTCATCCCATGGCGGTGCTTCCCACGTCCTGCGCTGAGGACAGAGACGAGGGCGCTTGGGTTCACTAGTTCCTTCTGGGGTCTCTGGGACAAAGGACGTGGAAGGAGGCAAGAGCCCGGAGCAGCCCCTCTCAGAAATGCGGAGGGCTTGGAAGCCTCCATATTTATCCCGCAGCTGGGCGTGACTGCCACCGCGTCCGCCTAGCTGAAGAAAACAGTGCTTTAACGCAGCCTCGGGGACACGTGCTCTGACGAGCAGCCCCTTCTTCTGTGGCTGTGTAGGCCTGGGGCCCCTCGGGCAGAAACCCGAGCCCACGTACCAGGGGTGCCCACGCAGCCTGGTGACCGTGGGCGCTCACGGACAGGAGTCCGTGCCACTCGCAGTAAGCATCGGGCGAGCGGCCTCCGGCCCGGAGCTCAGCCTCTCCAGCCTCCCTGCCAGGAGATGGAAGTCTGTGAGCCTCTGGGGGGCTGACAAGGAGGACCGGGTGAGCGGAGACCTTGAGGCCCCGTGACCTGGCACTCAGCGACAGGGGATCTTTGGGCCCCAGGGGGAAACGGAGGGAAGGAATATGGAGAAGGAGGCGTGGGAGCCTCTGCAGGGGGGAGGAACGTGGACGTCATCACTTGTAGGACCACAGCCGCCCGCCCGTGGGGAATAACACTGGGCAGATGGGAGGCGAGAGCCCCAGAGCAGACGGACCACAGGGGAGGCAACTGGGGTAGACTGGCCGGTTTTTGTTGGTTTGGGGGCAGTGAGGGGAAAAAAAAGAGAGGGGCACCTTGGGGGCTACAGACAGAGGACTTTGTTCAATGGTATTGATGTGAGAAGGCAAAGAAGTAAGCCGCCCACTTACCACCTATGGAAGTCTCAGACCTTCTAAAAATCCTTCTGTATCTTTATAAAAAATCACGCTCGGCCGCCTGGGTGGCTCAGTGGGTTGTGCGTCTGCCTTTGTCTCCGGTTGTGATCCCAGGGTTCTGGGATGGAGCCTCGCATCCAGCACCCTGCTCAGTGGGGAGCCTGTTTCCCCCTGTCACTCTGCCTGCTGCTCCCGCAGCTGTGCGCTCATGGTCTCTCTCTGACAGATAAATAAATAAAATATTTTAAAAAATTAAAAATTATGTTACAATATATATAACATAAAATTTACCATTTTAACCATTTTTCACTAAGCACGATCATGTTGCTTCCACCTTCCCAGGCCGACAGGGACAGGCCGCCTTCCAACACGGACTCCCCGCCCCTCCCCCACCTCTGCGGCCGCGAGGAACCGCGTCCGCAGGTGCTTCGCGGGAGCGGCGTCCCCAGGGTTTGCTTTCTCGGCCCGGCCTGGCCTGTCTCGCCGTCCTCCAGGTCCACCGGTGGTAGCAGGTGTCCGCGTCTCCTCCTTCCTCCTCCGCAGCCCGACTGCATCGTGTCTGTCGGTCTGTCGGTTCACCCGCCGGAGGCGCGGCTGCTGCGGACGCGGGCGCGCGGCTCTCTCTGCCGGCCCTGCCCCTGCACCCCTGCCCCGAGCGCGGGCCTGCAAGTCCGAAGGGGACTCCGGCCTAGTGTCTGGGGAGAATCCAGACTGGGTTCCGCAGCGGCGGCACCATTTTATGTCCCCGCCAGCAGCACGTGGGCCCCGGTGCCCCACGTCCTCGCCAACACTCGTGACTTGACCTCGCACCAGCCATCCTAGCGGGTGGCACTGGTCCCTCTCCGTGCGCTGACGCTCTCCACGCTGCGGCGGCTCCTCCCCCCGTGGACGCTCGAAAACTACATTTCCCAGCCTTCCCTGCGGCTGTGGGTGGACATGTGACATAGCTCCACCAATCAGAAGTGCCAGGTGGAACTGGCCAGAAGACTGGGTTCCCAAGCCCACCCGCAGGCGCGGAGGGCGGCAGTTCGAGGCAGCCCTGGAGCCGGCCGGTGGGATGGCAGCTGCGCGTGGGCCCGAGGAGGCACGGTGCTGGGGCCACGGCCACTGTGCACACAGCAGCGTCCATAGCGGCACAGGTCTGCGGGTGTGTCTGGCAGCCCAGCCTGCAGGGTTGTTGTTTTTTTTTTTTTTTTTTTTTTTTGCGGGGGGCGGGCTGGTGGTGGTGGTGCTGGGGCATTCTCTGCACCGAAGCCTCACCCCTCCACGCCTGGTCCCGCGGACTGACTGTGGGGGGGGGGGGCAGCTCCCACAGCGCCCAAGGCCCGTTGGAGATGTGGAGATGGACAGTGGTGCGTGGCTGTGTCTGAGCCTCCAAATCGGAGCCTGCACTCTGTTGGCGACGTCCCCGTGAGGCTCCCGCGCAGTAGGGCTGGAGAAGCGCTGTTAAAAACAGCAACAATATATCTCCCTTTAAAGCAGCCTAAATGGTTGAATGGTGTGTGGTTAGAGGCCCTGGTCCACACACGTTTGTCAGAGAGCTTTGCTCTGGTGCAGACCTCTCTGCTGACGGGTCTGCAGACGGGTCCGCTTCCCTTTCTCTCCATCCAACGACCTCCTCCTTCCTGGCCGTGCCTGCCCTTCCTGGGTGCCTCATCTCGCCTCAAGAGGCAGGAGGGGCCTGACTGTGCGTGGGGGGGAGAGGGGGCTGCCATCCGAGGGAGGGTGTCCTGCCTGGCTCCCCTTTCCCCATGGCTGTGGGTCAAGGGTGAGGGTCGTGGTGGCTGCAGAGGTGGAGGACTGCGGTCACTGTGACCCTGGGGAACAGGGCTGCACATTGGCCTGGGATGAGGATGTGTTTGCTTACCTGCCAGCTTTTCAGAGCCACTGTCTGGGCAGGAAATGTGCATCAGGACTCTGGCGTTTACGGAAAATATTCAGTCCATTCCGGGAGCTTCTCAGTGTTCATTACGTAATGTGGCTTAATTACCACCTTCTTCTGTATCTGAGGGTATAAAAGTAGATGAGGCAGGCCAGTGACTTGCCCAGGATCATAAACCTGGTGGTGATGAAGTACCCACCTTTGGGCCCGTGGCTGACTCAGTCCACCAGGCTGCTAAGTTGTGACATTGCCCAGTGGTCCGGGATCTTCAGGGTGTAAGGGTTGCAAGACCAGAGCCTCAAGCAGGAGATCTGGGTGGGGTAGATTAGGAGGGTGAGTGGAAAGACACTGCATTCTCAGGTTGGGCGAAAACAAGCAAACAAGATGGGGCTGTGGCTGGGTGTGCAGGGAGGGAGGGCTCCAGAGAGATGATGATGCTTCCTGTTGGCAAGTGGGGTTTGGGGCTTGGGAGAGAAAGATTGGCAGATGGCAGGTTCCTGGGTGAGTCATGGGACGGGGTTGCTGGGTTCCGTTGGAGGGGAGACCGTCAGACTGATGAGGGAGCAGAAGGCTGGCTGAGGACAAAGCAGAAACTGACACGCTGCAACCTTCCCCGCCCCACTCCTGGGGGACATGTGTGACATTCTCTAGGAATCTCACAACTATCTTAATGTTAACAGCCTGCTAAAAAGGGCGGAACGACCCTGGCGATGGCAAGGCCTCTGGTATCCCGTGTCTTGTAGGTCCTCTTTAGCGTATGAAAGTTCCATTGAAACCTCCCTTTCCGTTCTCTCCCCAACTCCATCATACATACAGAACCTGCCACCCCTCACATCCCCGGGGCAGCAGCTCTTCCCACAGGTCCTGTCCCCGGGCTTTAATACACCACCATTTTGCACCAAAGATGTCTCAAGAATTCTTTCTGGGTCGTCGGCTCCAGACCTCACCCCCATTGAACCTCATCTATAGTCTTAAAACTTCATCAAGACAAGGCCAGGAACCAGGTGCTGGGGGCTGCGGTCTTCTGTGAACGGAAAGAGAGATCAGGCAGGCAGCAGGTGCCCGTGTAGGATGGGCACATGCGGGTCCTTTGGCACAACTGTGTCGTTTGAGGAATCTGAGCAAGAGCCTCTGGGGAGAGCAGCAGGTGGCCCCTGTGTTGGACGGAGGCCTCTGGGAGTCCTAGCTCATCCCCCTCCCCACTGGCAAGATGGCTCCTGTTAGAAGACCCAGAGGCCAACTGAGTTCCCCAAACTCCACTCTTCCTGGTTTCTGTGTCCTTGAAACCCTGAAGGAAGAGGGCAGGGCCCTGGCCAGGTCTGATAAGCCAGGTGCTTGCTGCCCCGAAGCCCTGCTGTGCGCAGCTCGCATCACCAACAAGGAAGGGTCCCCTAAAAGCCCAGGTTTGGGGAGACCCCTGCTCTTGAGGCGGCACACAGCCCCCTCCTAACTGGAGCCTCCAGGGACGGGGGCAGCGGAGAGGGCAAGGAGGGTCGCTGCCAAGGGAAGGGCCCTGAAGGCATATCACCCTGCTGTCCACTCTCAGGGCCTGGGGGTCGGAGGGCGCACACACGAATCCACTCCCCTGGGCACGCGCAGCCAGGAGGTCTCAATGCAGAAGGGGTGACCCTCACGAGGGTTGGCGATGCAGGGACTGAGAAATGCTTCTTCAGAATGGCCTACGGCCTTGGCCTTGGTTGAAAGCTGACAGTGGTAAGCGTTGCTTCTCTTCCTTGTCTCATCTCCAAGGCCACAATCCCGGGGGGGACTCTGCCAAGCACTGTGGGGAGCATCTGAGCCGGTCCAGTGGCTCCCAGATCCGTTGTAAGAGCCCTGAGTCACCCCGAGGACGTGTCTGTGCATAGACGCTCCCTGGGTGCTCGGTGCGGACAGGCTGCCCTTCCGTCTGCTCCCTTTTGCGTCCGGCTACTGGTCATCCTCTCTCCTGGGTGGTCCTCCCCGGAAGAACAGACCGTGTTCGCCTCCTGTGGCTTCTAAGTATGGAGGCCTCCGAACTGGCTGCTCCCCGGTGGGTGCTGTGTGCCCACTCACCCTCTGAACGCGACAGCGTCCTCTTCTAATTTCTTTTCTTCATAGTTGTGTCTGAGGGCGAGGGACACTCTATCCTGAGTGTCATAAGTTGGGGGTCTAGTGTTTGTGACTCAGAGAGAGTCTACATGGCTCCTGCCAGCTGCATCTCCACCTCACTCGTCCCAGGGAGGGTCGTGGCTGCAGGGGGGCCCGTGGCCAGCCCTCTGCTCCCCAGCAGCACTCGCGCCCATCTCTCTGCTCAAGGACAGGGCTCCAGGAGCTGCTCCTCTCTCCGCTGTAACCTTGGTAGAGCAGCGCTCCACTGTGTATCAGCTGCGATGACGCCCTTCTCTTCCTGATGTCTCATATCCCATCCGGCGATTCCCCAACCCCATTTGTCTACTTTTATAGAAAAATGGCTGAGAACCTTCTCTGTGTTCTGTGGCTGCTTCTCCTCTCGCTCCTGCTCTAGAAGGGTTCCCAGCCGTTACTCCATGAACACAACCGTGTTCATGTCCACCTGTGACCGCTGCAGTACAAACCCAGCCATTGCCTTCAGTCCCCGACTCACTCCTTGCCCACGCACTCAGTGCTGGGGGGCCCTCCTTCCTGCAGCACCCCCCCAGGAGGCCCCCAGCCCCACTCTGGCAGGGCCCCCTGGCTTGGTTTTCAGACTTGGTAACCGAATTCCCTGGTGGCCTGTCTGGTGGCTTCACATATCTGTAAAAATGTATTTCCATCTCCTGCTTCCCCACTAAGGAAAAAAAGTCAAAACTTGGGAATAAGGTGAAAAGATTGACTTTATCGGAGAGGCTTGTTGTCCTTAGCTGAGCTAGGGCCCCTGTTCTCCCCCACCCCTGGCCTCTACCCTGGGCTCAGCGCACACGCCGCTCCCGCCCCACCTACGCGCCGACTCTCTCACTAGCGCGCAAAGTCCATGCGGAGAAGTCTACAGTGGAGTCCGGCCTGTGCCCCAAACCCGCAAAATTACTTGGCGAACGGTGGGCGCTCAGTAAATACGTACTCACTGCCACAGAGAGCTGCTGGTCGTGGAGCTCCTCAGGTACCATGAGTCGCGATGCCCTTCGGGGGCATGTGCACATGCGTGTGTGGGAGGGACAGAAAGAGAGGGGACACGGGACTGAGCAGCCGAGACCCCTCGTCTGGGTGCTGCTGCTCTCACAGCTCCAAGGCCCGGTCCCTTCATGGGCTCTTCTCTCCACAGAGAAAGATTAACAAGTACGTGTCGGACTGCACCAGTACGAAGGCAACGGCACTCCAGGCTGGGTTCATGACGCCGTCGCGTGTATGATCACATCAGCACTATTGTTATGATTCCTTCATTGTCGTTTACAAAAATTAAAATGAAAATATTTTCCCACAATATAACTCAGAGCATGGACCCCAGCCCTCCTTGGCCTGACGGGGAAGTGGGCCTTGGGGGGTCTGGACTCCATAAGCAGGATCTAATCCTTCAGTGGAGGACCAGGGGAATCTGAGGCCTTAGCGGGGAGGAGTGTGCCCAGGGCATGGAGGAGCGGGAAGGGGGCAGTGGGGAGTGTTCCTGGGCATGGAGGAGCACGGGTGTGCTGGCTGGCTTCCTGTCTATGCCATGTCCCTCCTTCCAAGCAGCCCTCACCTTCCACGCTGGTGGCTCTCCCAGATCTAACCGGGAAGGAGGGACCGGGATCTAGGCAGTAGGTGTTCTCTTGCCTTATCTTCAGAAGGACAGACAGCCTCTGAGCAGAAACAGACATGAATTTTATTCAGATAAGGGAAAGGCACGTCTCACCCAGGGCAGTTAGGAGAAGGAGAGCTGTAAACTTGATCTGTCCGAGCACCAGACCCTGGAACCCTGGAGGCTCCGCCTAGGTGAGAGGCACAGGGGCACCAGGGGAGCTCCTGGACAGAGGTGCTGAGTGTGCCGAAGTCTCTGTCAGGGGAACAGCCCAGACTGGGCTCAGAGATTACAGGAACCGAGCAGGCTGTGGGAGACATGTGTGCAGCTCTCCGCGGGTGGGTGGATGTGGGGTGGCGTCAGGCCCTGGGGAGATGTTAGCCCTGTTTCCTAGGGGTGAGGGGGCGGGCTGCTTGCTTCTTATTTCAACTGCTGTGGCAGGGAAGGAATGAAGGACAGGAGGCCTCATAGACCCTACTGAATCCCAGAGTCAGTCTTGGTCAGACCCAGCATCCTTCAGGTGGTCCAGCTGGGGTCAGTTTCCCCAGAGAGTTTCCTCCTCATGCACCCTGACCCCTGGCCCTCACCGGTGGGCAGGAAGGCCTCCCCATGCCTGGCTTTGTGTGCAAGCCCAGGAGGACTTCTGGCCATGCAGTCACAGGGATGAGGGTTCTGATCCCCACTGTCCCACCCATTAGCCTTATATCCTCAGGCAAAGATATTTATATTTTGGGCTTCCATTTGCTGATTGTAAGGCAGAAGAATGACAGTCCCTCCTCCATAACCTTCTAGCTATGTGACTATCAGAAATTGTGGACCAGGTCACACCTGAGGGCTCAAGACTGCTCATGGTTGATATATGAAAGCAATATCATAACTACCATGGTTCTTAAATGTTCAGTATGGTCTTACAGATGGAGGAAAAATCTGGGAGGCCAGGAGTTAAACCACTTCTCCAGGCTCCCAGAGTGGGAGCTCACACTGCGGCTCAGGCTGCCCAGGCTGCCTGGGGCCATCAGGGAGCATGTTGGTCTCTGGAGGGAGCCTGGTGTTGGACAGGGACGCCTGGTGCTGGGCTTGACACAGTGCCCTTGGCATATACTGAAGGCTGAGAGGGACTGATCAGGAACATTGACGAGGAACATGTGTCAGAGCCGGGAGCTGGTTGCATCCAGATGTTCCAAGTGACCCAGAGTTCTGTGCTGCAGGATATGGCTCTCGGGTTCTGTGGTCAGTGGCTGGTCACTATGTCCGCACGTGGCCGCTGCTGCTGCTGGGCTCACATTCATGGTGTATCCTCTGCAGAGTACCTCAGCTCCTGTTCCTTTCCTTTCTCTTCTTCAAAAGGAAGCTCTCCCAAAACTGAACCAGGAAGAAATAGAAAACCTGAACAGACCCATAACCAGTAAGGAGATTGAAGCAGTCATCAAAAATCTCCCAATAAATAAGAGCCCAGGGCCAGACTGCTTCCCAGAGGAATTCTAATAAACATTTAAAGAAGAATTAATACCTATTCTCCTGAAACTATTCCAAAAAATAGAAATGGAAGGAAAACTTCCAAACTCATTTTATGAGGTCAGCATTATCTTGATCCCAAAACCAGACAAGGATCCCATCAAAAAAGAGAATTATAGACCAATATCCTTGATGAACACAGATGTGAAAGTTCTCACCAAAATACTAGCCAATAGGACCCAACAGTACATTAAAAGGATTATTCACCAAGACCAAGTGGGATTTATTTCAGGGCTGCAAGTTTGGTTCGACATCTGCAAATCAATCAATGTGATACAATACATTAAAAAAAGAAAGAACAAGAATCATATGATACTCTCAATAGATGCAGAAAAAGCATTTGACAAAGTACAACATGCTTTCTTGATCAAAACTCTTCACAGTGTAGGGATAGAGTGTATATACCTCAATATCATCAAAGCCATCTATGAAAAACCCACTGTGAGTATCATTCTGATTGGAGAAAAACAGAGCTTTTCTGCTAAGGTCAGTAACACAGCAGGGATGTCCACTGTCACCACTGCTAGTCAACATAGTACTAGAAGTCCCAGCCTCGGTAATCAGACAATAATAAGAAATAACAGGAGCCAAATCGGCAAAGAAGAAATCAAACTCTCAGTCTTTGCTGATGATATGCTACTTTGTGCATAAACCCAAAAGACTCCAACCCAAACTGCTAGAACTCATACAGGAATTCAGGAAAGTGTCAGGATATGTCTGTTCATGTCTTCTGCCCATTTCTTGATTGGATTATTTGTTCTTTGGGTGTTGAGTTTGCTAAGTTCTTTATAGATTCACAGAAATCAATTGCATTTCTATACACCAACAGCTAGACAGAACAAAGAGAAATTAAGGAGTCAGTCCCATTTACAGTTGCACCCAAACCATAAGATACATAGGAATAAACCTAACCAAAGAGGCAAAGAATCTGTACTCAGAAAACTATACAGTACTCATGAAAGAAATTGAGGAAGACACAAAGAAATGGAAAGATTTCCATGCTCATGGATTGGAAGAACAAATATTGTGAAAATGTCTATGCTACCTAAAGCAATCTATGCATATAATTCAATACCTATCAAAATACCATCCATTTTTTTCAAAGGAATAGAACAAATAATCCTAAAATTTATATGGAACCAGAAAAGGCCTCGAATAGCCAGAGAAACATTGAAAAAGAAAACCAAAGTTGGTGGCATCACAATTCCAGACTTCAAGCTCTATTACAAAGTTGTAATCATCAAGACAGTATGGTACTGGCACAAAAACAGACACATAGATCAATGGAACAGAGTAGAGAGCCCAGAAATAGATCCTCACCTTGATGATCAACTAATCTTCGACAAAGCAGGAAAGAATGTCCAGTCTCTTCAACAAATGGTGTTGGGAAAATTGGACAGCAACATGCAGAAGAATGAAACTGGACTATTTCTTTTTTATCTTTTAATTTTTAATTATTTATTTGACAGACAGAGATCACAAGTAGGCAGAGAGGCAGGCAGAGAGAGAGGGGGAAACAGGGTCTCCGCTGAGCAGAGAGCCCAATGTAGGGCTCGATGCCAGGACCCTGGGATCATGACCTGAGCTGAAGGCAGAGGCTTAACCCACTGAGCCACCCAGGTGCCCCGAAACTAGACCATTTCCTTACACCACACACAAAGAGACTCAAAATGGATGAAAGACCTCAATGTGAGAGAGGAATCCAACAAAATCCTTGAGGAGAACATAGGAAGCAACTTCTTTGACCTCAGCCGCAACAACATCTTCCTAGAAACATCTCCAAAGGCAAGGGAAGCAAGGGCAAAAAAGAAGTATTGGGACTTCATCAAGATCAAAAGCTTTTGCACAGCAAAGGAAATGATCAACAAAACCAAAAGACAAATGAAAGAACTGGAGAAGATATCCACAAATGACATATCAGATAAAGAGCTAATATCCGAAATCTATAAAGAACTTAACAAACTCAACACCCAAAGAACAAATAATCCAATCAAGAAATGGGCAGAAGACATGAACAGACATTTCTGCAAAGAAGACATCCAGTTGGCCAACAGACACATGAGAAAGTGCTCCACATTACTCGGCATCAGGGAAATACAAATCCAAACCACAGTGAGATCCCACCTCACATCAGTCAGAATGGCTAAAATTAATAAGTCAGGAAATGACAGATGCTGGTGAGGATGCAGAGAAAGGGGAACCCTCCCACACTGTTGGTGGGAATGCAAGCTGGTGCAGCCACTCTGGAAAAAGCATGGAGTTTCCTTAAAAAGTTGAAAATAGAGGTACCCTATGACCCAGCAATGCACTACTGGGTATTTACCCTAAAGATACAAATGTAGGGATCCGAAGGGACACGTGCACCCGAATGTTTATAGCAGCAAAGTCCACAATAGCTAAACTATGGAAAGAACCCAGGTGTCCATCAACAGATGAATGGATAAAGAAGATGTGGTATATATACACAATGGAATACTATGCAGCCATCAAAAGAAAAGAAATCTTGCCATTTGCAATGACGTGGATGGAACAAGAGGGTATGATGTTGAGCCAAATAAGTCAATCTGAGAAAGACAATTATCATATGATCTCTCTGATATGAGGAATTTGAGAGGCAGAGAGCAGGGTTATGGGGGGCAGGAAAGGAAAAAATGAAACAAGATGGGATTGGGAGGGAGAAAAACCATAAGTGACTCTTAATCTCACAAAATAAACTGAGGGTTGCTGGGGGGAGGGGGATTGGGAGAAGGTGGGTGGGGTTATGGACATTGGGGAGGGTATGTGCTACGGTGAGTGCTGTGAAGTGTGTAAGCCTGAAGATTCACAGACCTGTACCCCTGGGGCAAATAATATATTATATGTTAATAAAAATAATTAATAATAATAAAAAAAGGAAGCTCTCCACCCCTCGTGGGGAAGGCTGGAACTCACGAGCCTGCCAAGCATTTCCCCCTTTCCCAACTTTCCTTTTTTCTTTTTTTTAAAAAATATCTTATTTATCTGACAGAGAGAGACAGCAAAAAGGTGGGGGGTGGGGACAAGCAGGGCGAGTAGGAGAGGGAGAAGCAGGTTCCCTTGGAGCAGGGAGCCCAATGTGGGGCTCAATCCCGGGGCCCCAGGATTATGACTGGAGCCGAAGGCAAACACTTCACTGACTGAGCCACCCAGGTGCCCCTCAATTTTCCTTTTTTGAAGCAGATTCTGAGTGGTCCCTTCAGAGAGGTTCTGGATAATGAGATACTTGGTTGAAAAGTTTCATTCAGCGGGTATGCATGGCTGTGTGATGGGCTGAGCCATGCTTCCACCTCGAAAGTCATTCCCCTCTGTGCTGTGAGCACACTGTCCTCTTCTCTGAAACCTAATGACCTCAGCACAAATGCACGGGCCATTTGTCTGAGATTTTTTTTTTGGGGGGAGGGAGAAGTTTATTTATTTGAGAGACAGAGAGAGGATGGGCAGAGGCAGAGTGGGAAGCAGACTCCCCACTGAGCAGGGAGCCTGACGTGGGGCTTGATCCCAGAACCTGAGGATCATGACCAGAGCTGAATGCAGATGCCCAACCCACTGAGCCACCCAGGCACCCCACATCATTTGTTTTGTAGTGTTCAAGGATTGTAGCATTCAAGGATTGCTAGTTGTGTGTAATACCTAGTGCTCATCAGATCCCACGTCCTCCTTTTTTTTCTTAAATTTTTTTTTTTTTATAAACATATATTTTTATCCCCAGGGGTACAAGTCTGTGAATAGCCAGGTTTACACACTTCACAGCACTCACCATAGCACATACCCTCCCCAATGTCCGTAACCCCACCCCCCTTCTCCCAACCCCCCTCCCCCCAGAAACCCTCAGTTTATTTTGTGAGATTAAGAGTCACTTATGGTTTGTCTCCCTCCCAATCCCATCTTTTTTCATTTATTCTTCTCCTATCCCCTTAACCCCCCATGTTGCATCTCCACTTCCTCATATCAAGGAGATCATATGATAGTTGTCTTTCTCCGATTGACTTAGTTTGCTAAGCATGATACCCTCTAGTTCCATCCACGTCGTCGCAAATGGCAAGATTTCATTTCTTTTGATGGCTGCATAGTATTCCATTGTGTATATATACCACATCTTCTTTATCCATTCATCTGTTGATGGACATCTAGGTTCTTTCCATAGTTTGGCTATTGTAGACATTGCTGCTATAAACATTCGGGTGCACGTGCCCCTTCGGATCACTACGTTTGTATCTTTAGGGTAAATACCTAGTAGTGCAATTGCTGGGTCATATTTTCAACATTTTGAGGAACCTCTATGCTGTTTTCCAGAGTGGTTGCACCAGCTTGCATTCCCACCAACAGTGTGGGAGGGTTCCCCTTTCTCTGCATCCTCGCCAGCATCTGTCATTTCCTGACTTGTTAATTTTAGCCATTCTGACTGGTGTGCGGTGATATCTCATTGTGGTTTTGATTTGTATTTCCCTGATGCCGAGTGATATGGAGCACTTTTTCATGTGTCTGTTGGCCAACTGGATGTCTTCTTTGCAGAAATGTCTGTTCATGTCTTCTGCACATTTCTTTTTTTTTTTTTTAAAGATTTATTTATTTATTTATTTGACAGAGATTGCAAGTAGGCAGAGAGGCAGGCAGAGAGACAGGAGGAAGCAGGCTCCCTGCTGAGCAGAGAGCCCGATGCGGGGCTTGATCCCAGGACCCTGGGACCATGACCTGAGCTGAAGGCAGAGGCTTTAACCCACTGAGCCACCCAGGCGCCCCTCTTCTGCCCCATTTCTTGATTGGATTATTTGTTCTTTGGGTGTGGAGTTTGCTAAGTTCTTTTTTTTTTTTTTTTTAAAGATTTTATTTATTTATTTGACAGAGAGAGATCACAGTAGACAGAGGCAGGCAGAGAGAGAGAGAGAGGGAAGCAGGCTCCCTGCTGAACAGAGACCCCCCCCCCATGCGGGACTCGATCCCAGAACCCTGAGATCATGACCTGAGCTGAAGGCAGCGGCTTAACCTGCTGAGCCACCCAGGCACCCTGCTAAGTTCTTTATAGATTTTGGACACTAGCTCTTTATCTGATATGTCATTTGTGGATATCTTCTCCCATTCTTTCATTTGTCTTTTGGTTTTGTTGATCGTTTCCTTTGCTGTGCAAAAGCTTTTGATCTTGATGAAGTCCCAATAGTTCTTTTTTGCCCTTGCTTCTCTTGCCTTTGGCAATGTTCCTAGGAAGATGTTGCTGCAGCTGAGGTCGAAGAAGTTGCTGCCTATGTTCTCCTCAAGGGTTTTGATGGATTCCTTTCTCACATTGAGTTCCTTCATCCATTTTGAGTCTATTTTTGTGTGTGGTGTAAGGAAATGGTCCAATTTCTTTTTTCTTCATGTGGCCTTCCAATTTTCCCAACACCATTTTTTGAAGAGGCTGTCTCTTTTCCATTGGACATTCTTTCCTGCTTTGTCAAAGATTAGTTCACCATAGAGTTGAGGGTCTATTTCTGGGCTCTCTATTCTGTTCCATTGATCTATGTGTCTGTTTTTGTGCCAGTACCATGCTATCTTGATGATGACAGTTTTGTAATAGAGCTTGAAGTCCGGAATTGTGATGCCACCAACTTTGGCTTTCTTTTTCAATATTCCTTTGGCTATTCGAGGTCTTTTCTGGTTCCATATAAATTTTAGGATTATTTGTTCCATTTCTTTGAAAGAAAATGGATGGTATTTTGATAGGAATTGCATTAAATGTGTAGATTGCTTTAGGTAGCATAGACATTTTCACAATATTTATTCTTCCAATCCAGGAGCATGGAACATTTTTCCATTTCTTTGTGTCTTCCTCAATTTCTTTCATGAGTACTTTATAGTTTTCTGAGTATAGATTCTTAGCCTCTTTGGTTAGGTTTATCCTAGGTATCTTATAGTTTTGGGTGCAATTGTAAATGGGATTGACTCCTTAATTTCTCTTTGTTCTGTCTTGTTGTTGGTGTAGAGAAATGCAACTGATTTCTGTGCATTGATTTTATATCCTGACACTTTACTGAATTCCTGTACAAGTTCTAGCAGTTTTGGAGTGGAGTCTTTTGGGTTTTCCACATATAGTATCATATCATCTGCGAAGAGTGATAGTTTGACTTCTTCTTTGCCAATTTGGATGCCTTTAACTTCCTTTTGTTGTCTGATTGCTGAGGCTAGGACTTCTAGTACTATGCTGAATAGCAGTGGTGATAATGGACATCCCTGCCGTGTTCCTGACCTTAGTGGAAAAGCTTTCAGTTTTTCTCCATTGAGAATGATATTTGCCATGGGTTTTTCATAGATGGCTTTGATAATATTGAGGTATGTGCCCTTTATCCCTACACTTTGAAGAGTTTTGATCAGGAAGGGATGCTGTACTTTGTCAAATGCTTTTTCAGCACCTATGGAGAGTATCATATGGTTCCTGTTCTTTCTTTTATTAATGTGTTGTATCACATTGATTGATTTGCAGATGTTGAACCAACCTTGCAGCCCTGGAATAAATCCCACTTGGTCGTGGTGAATAATCCTTTTAATGTACTGTTGAATCCTATTGGCTAGTATTTTGGTGAGAATTTTTGCATCTGTGTTCATCAAGGATATTGGTCTGTAGTTCTCTTTTTTGATGGGATCCTTGTCTGGTTTTGGGATCAAGATAATGCTGACCTCATAAAGTGAGTTTGGAAGTTTTCCTTCCATTTCTATTTTTTTGGAACAGTTTCAGGAGAATAGGAATTAGTTCTTCTTTAAATGTTTGGTAGAATTCCCCCAGGAAGCCGTCTGGCCCTGGGCTTTTGTTTATTTGGAGATTTTTGATGACTGTTTCAATCTCCTTCCTGGTTATGGCTCTGTCCAGGTTTTCTATTTCTTCCTGGTTCAGTTGTGGTAGTTTATATGTCTCTAGGAATGCATCCATTTCTTACGGATTGTCAAATTTGTTGGCGTAGAGTTGCTCATAGTATGTTCTTGTAATTGTCTGTATTTCTTTGGTGTTAGTTGTGATCTCTCCTCTCTCATTCATGATTTTATTTATCTGGGTCCTTTCTCTTTTCTTTTTGATAAGTCTGACCAGGGGTTTATCAATCTTACTCTTTCCAAGAACCAGCTCCTAGTTTCATTGATTTGTTCTATTGTTTTTTTGGTTTCTATTTCATTGATTTCTGCTCTGATCTTTATGATTTCTCTTCTCCTGCTGGGTTTAGGGTTTCTTTCTTGTTCTTTCTCCAGCTCCTTTAGGTGTAGGGTTAGGTTGTGTACCTGAGACTTTTCTTGTTTCTTGAGAAAGGCTTGTATTGCTATATATTTTCCTCTCAGGACTGCCTTTGTTGTGTCCCACAGATTTTGAACCGTTGTGTTTTCATTATCATTTGTTTCCATGAATTTTTTCAATTCTTCTTTAATTTCCTGGTTGGCCCATTCATTCTTTAGAAGGATGCTGTTTAGTCTTCATGTATTTGGGTTCTTTCCAAATTTCCTCTTGTGATTGAGTTCTAGCTTCAGAGCATTGTGGTCTGAAAATATGCAGGGAATGAACCCAACCTTTTGATACCGGTTGAGACCTGATTTAGGACCGAGAATGTGATCTATTCTGGAGAATGTCCCATGTGCACTAGAGAAGAATGTGTATTCTGTTGCTTTGGGATGAAATGTTCTGAATATATCTGTGATGTCCATCTGGTCCAGTGTGTCATTTAAGGCCTTTATTTCCTTGTTGATCTTTTGCTTTGATGATCTGTCCATTTCAGTGAGGGGAGTGTTAAAGTCCCCTACTATTATTGTATTATTGTTGATGTGTTTCTTTGATTTTGTTATTAGTTGGTTTATATAGTTGGCTGCTCCCACATTAGGGGCATAGATATTTAAAATTGTTAGATCTTCTTGTTGGACAGATCCTTTGAGTATGATATAGTGTCCTTCCTCATCTCTTATTATAGTCTTTGGATTAAAATCTAATTGATCTGATATAAGGATTGCCACTCCTACTTTCTTCTGATGTCCATTAGCATGGTAAATTGTTTTCCACCCCCTCACTTTAAATCTGGAGGTGTCTTCGGGTCTAAAATGAGTTTCTTGTAGGCAACATATAGATGGGTTTTGTTTCTTTATCCATTCTGATACCCTGTGTCTTTTGATTGGGGCATTTAGCCCATTTACATTCAGGGTAACTATTGAGAGATATGAATTTAGTGCCATTGTATTGCCTGTAAGGTGACTGTTACTGTATATTGTCTCTGTTCCTTTCTGATCTACTACTTTTAGGGTCTCTCTTTGCTTAGAGGACCCCTTTCAATATTTCCTGTAGAGCTGGTTTGGTGTTTGCAAATTCTTTCAGTTTTTGTTTGTCCTGGAAGCTTTTAATCTCTCCTTCTATTTTCAATGACAGCCTAGCTGGATATAGTATTCTTGGCTGCATGTTTTTCTCATTTAGTGGTCTGAATATATCACGCGAGCTCTTTCTGGCCTGCCAGGTCTTTATGGATAAGTCTGCTGCCAATCTAATATTTTTACCATTATATGTTACAGACTTCTTTTCCCGGGCTGCTTTCAGGATTTTCTCTTTGTCACTAAGACTTGTAAATTTTACTATCAGGTGATGAGGGGTGGACCTATTTTTATTGATTTTGAGGGAGGTTCTCTGCACCTCCTGGATTTTGATGCTTGTTCCCTTTGCCATATTGGGGAAATTCTCTCCAATAATTCTCTCCAATATACCTTCTGCTCCCCTCTTTCTTCTTCTGGAATCCCAATTATTCTAATGTTGTTTCGCCTTATGGTGTCATTTATCTCTTGAATTCTGCCCTCGTGGTCCAGTAGCTGTTTGTCCCTCTTTTGCTCAGCTTCTTTATTCTCTGTCATTTGGTCTTCTATATCGCTAATTCTTTCTTATGCCTCATTTATCCTAGCAGTCAGAGCCTCCATTTTTGATTGCACCTCATTAATAGCTTTTTAAATTTCAACTTGGTTAGATTTTAGTTCTTTTATTTCTCCAGAAAGGGCTTTTATATCTCCCGAGAGGGTTTCTCTAATATCTTCCATGCCTTTTTTGAGCCTGGCTAGAACCTTGAGAATCATCATTCTGAACTCTAGATCTGACATATTACTAATGTCTGTATTGATTAGGTCCCTAGCCATCGGTACTGCCTCTTGTTCTTTTTTTGTGGTGAATTTTTCCGTCTTGTCATTTTGTCCAGATAAGAGTATATGAAAGAGCAAGTAAAATACTAAAAGGGTGGCAAAGACCCCAGGAAAATATGCTTTAACCAAATCAGAAGAGATCCCAATCATGAGGGGGAAGAAAGGGGATAAAAAGAGGTTCAGAAGGAAAAAAAAAGAAAGAAAGAAACAATTAAAAAAAGAAAACGAATAAAGAAAAAATATAAAAAAGAAAAAAATATATATATTAGATAAACTGGTTCAAAAACGTTAAAAAAAAGAAAAGGGTAAAAGTTTAAAAAGATTTAGCAGAAGAAGAGAGAAAAAGAAATTGAAAAAGAAAAAAAAATTAAATTAACTGCAAGGCTAAAGAATCATGGGGAGAAAGCCGTGGAATTCTGCTGCTCTCCTTGGTACTGAAACTGCACTCCTTGGTAGGTGAACTTGGTCCTGGCTGGGTTTCTTGTTGATCTTCTGGGGGAGGGGCCTGTTGTAGTGATTCTCAAGTGTCTTTGCCCCAGGCGGAGTTGCACCGCCCTTACCCGGGGCCGGGCTGAGTAATCCGCTCGGGTTTGCTTTCGGGAGCTTTGGTTCCCTGAGCGCTTTCCGTAGTGTTCCAGAGGATGGGAATGAAGATCACGGCCTCCCAGTCTCCGGCCTGGAGGAGCTGAGAGCCCGGGGCCCCACTCCTCAGTGCGTCCTCAGAGAACAGCGCCCAATTACTCCCGTCACCCTGGCCTCCGCCCGCGCTCCGAGCTCACCGAGCCTGCGGCCGGCCGGTTCCAGGTAACCCCGGGCTGAGAGCTCACTCCTCATCTCCGTCTCTGTAGCCGGCTTCCCCACTCTAATACCTGTGAGCTCTGCGACACTCAGACACCCCCGATCCTTCTGTGACCCTGCGGGACCTGAGGCCACGCTGACCCCGCGTGGGCTTCACCCCGGTTAAGCCTCTGGAGCGATGTCCCTCAGCAGAACAGACTTTTAAAAGTCCCGATTTTGTGCCCCGTTGCTCCGCCGCTTGCTGGGAACTGGCCCCTCCCCCAGCCGTCTATCTTCCCATCGCTTTGGATTCACTTCTCCGCCAGTCCTACCTTCCAGAAAGTGGTTGATTTTCTGTTTCTAGAATTGCTGTTCTTCTTCTCTTCAATCTCCCGTTGGATTTGTAGGTGTTTGCAATCTTTAGATAAGCTATCTAGCTGATCTCCCGCTACCTGAAGTAGTCTCAGCTGCTATTTCTCCGCCACCTTGACTCCTCCCCCCACCTCCTTTTTTTTCTTTAAGATTTTATTTATTTGTCAGAGAGAGAGAGCGAGTGAGCACAAGAGGGGAAGCAGGAGAGGGAGAGGCAGACTCCCCATTGAGCAGGGAACCCGATGCAGGGCTTGATCCCAGGACCCTGGCATTGTGACCCGAGCTGAAGGCAGACACCTAACCGTCGGAGCCACCCCGGCACCCCAGGACGGGACTTTGAAAGACCACGCCGACAATGAAGACGTAGGGCGGAAATGGTCTGTCTGGCAGTATCGCGACAAGAGAAGGAAGCTGATGTCCACAAGGCGGGAGGAACACCTCTTCCCACCCGACAACCAGGAGAAACGCCCTCATGCTGGCTTAGGGTTCTTGTCACTCACGCCCTCGGGGAACGCTCAGGCTGAGGGATGAACACAGGACATGGCCCTGGGCAGGGGACTATGCTTGGGTGACTGGAAGAAGGCAAAAAAACATCCAGGGGCAGTGCGGCCTCAGCCCAGGTTCCCTCTAGCCAAGGAACAGGTGTCCCGCTTGGGGACGTCCACGATGTGAAGGTCAAGGCAGTCTGTGCATGGGAAGTCCTGACGAGATAGGAATGAGGATCATCAGGCTGGGTCTCTCCAGATCGCCTGGACCATTTCAGAAAGAGCCCAGGGACATCCACCGCCAAAGGACTCAGGGAATTCCAAGCGGGACTCACGGGAAGGGACTCCCACGAGCGATCGCACAGTGAGACATCGGGAGCCGCGCAAAACGAGAGATGACCTTGACCCCGAGACCCGTTACTGGGAGGTTGTTTCCAAGATGTGTGCGGTCACTGCCAAGCCAAGGTCCTCCGCTGGGGGGAAGGGGTGCGGGGAGGGCCTGACAGGCGGGGTTCGCAGGGCGCCTCTGCCCGGGTGAGCTGCGAGGCTGTGCAGCAGGAGGGACCCTCTGAGCCTCGGTTTCCCGGCCTGGCCCGCACGCATGAGCTCCACGCTCCCCTGCCAGGGCTGAAGTGACCATGAGGTGAACAGGTGTGTTGCCCGCAACAGAGGATCCCTCCGGCGGAGCCTCTTCCATTCCAGACCCGCCCTCCCTCCCTCGATCCCACAGAGCAGGGCCGCAAACAAGGAAGCGACTTTGGAGCCGCGGGAGAAGCCAGAGCCGCTGACTGAGCGCCTGCTGTAGCAGAGAGCTGGGCCCCTTCCAGACGCCAACCTTGCTGTGTCCTCCCCGGGGCCTGGGGGGTGGGAATTCTCGGGAATGCCCACGGGAACCACTCGAGGCTCAGAGGGGTGATGGGCCGGCGCGATGGAAGGGCCAGGCCCGCTTGTGCCTGTGCCCGCAGGGTCCGGGAGCCGCTCTCTTCTCCATGGCTCCACGGCCCCTTCAGCCGTGCCTGGAGGGAGCGGGAGAAGCCCTCGCCCCCCGCAGCGGCCCTTCTCCGAGGCCACTGGAGCCAGAAGGGTGCAAATCCCTTCCCTCCTTCAGGGAATCTGGGCAGGACCAGATGCCCAAGGGTCCCCTCGGCGCAGGCAGGGCGGGCCAGACCGGGGTGGGGGCAGCCCCTCCTCCTCACTGCCTTGCCTGGTTCTCCCCGGGTGAGGTGGGGGTGGGGTGGAGACAGAGGGCGAGCAGAGCGACCCCACCACCCAGCTTGGCCTCCCGGCCCCTTTCTACTCGCGGGTGTCACCTGGCCCCAGGCCGCGTGGGACACACTGCTCGCTCCTGCCAGCTAGGAGACCCCGGCTGGCTCTCAGCTGTTCAAAGTTTCTTCCTCCCAGGTCAGGGCTGGCCCCTGTCCTGAGGGTCACTGCAAGAGGGCAGCCGGCACTGCACGCAGGGGGCTTCGTTGAAGGGAGCATGTGTCTGTGCCTGGCTGACATGGCCCCAAGCCTTCTTCTAGAGGCTCCTCTGAGGTCGGTCACCCTGCGGCCAGCCAGAGGAGTTCACCTCCGCCCAGCTGTCAGAGGAGGATCATTGGCCCACATGTCCCCGGCAGCTCCCTGGAGGCCATTCTTCCAGGAAACACGACTCCCGACCCGCGCATCTGGTCCCCCGGCTGGGCGCTTCAGCCACAGCCCAGAGCCTGGCAGTGCCGGGAGGACCCAAGCAGCCTGAGCGGAACAGGGAGGGGGACTGAGAGCCCAGCTCGAAGCTCTAGGCCGGACGAGAGCAGTGCAGACAAGGAGTGAGGCATTTGAAATGGCAACAGGCAGGACCGAGGGACCCCAAGCTGTCAGCTCGTCATGGGAACAGAGTTGAGTACAGAGGCGATGAGACACTAGACAGGGAGGCGGGCGCGGGGCGGGTCCGAAGGCCCTGGAGCTAGTGTGGGGCGACAGGGGCTCTAAGGCCCTCCCATGGTGCTCCTTGCTGGACAGGGCGCTGGCGGGACTGAGCACGCAGCCAGGACGTGCAACCAAGAGTCATCCCCCTGACCCTTTGTGCAAGGTGCTGGCCGCACAGTGTCCCGGGGCAGGGAGCAGGGCTCTTGGGAGAAAACGCGGGTGGCCTGGGGTCAGGCAGGCCTGAGGGGCTGGTGGCGCGGCTGTCCCCACAGCATGGTGACGTGACTAGTTGATGGCCCGGAAGGTGAGGAGCGGGAGGGTGGAGGGTATCAGGATGAACTGGTACGTCATCTTTATATCCTCCTGCGTGAGGGTCTCCACCAGGAAGTGGTTCAGCACCTAGGACAGAGGCGCGGCTTCCACCTGCACAACTGCTCAGCCCCCGGGTCCTGGCCTAGCCTCCCCCCTCGTCCTCCTTCCTGGGCCCTACTCCGTGGGCTGCGTGCCGTGCCGTGCCGGGGAAGCCAGTGGTTCCCGGCCAGGCCGCCCAGCACGCCCAGCCCCCACCCCACCCACTCCCCCCCCGGGCCGGGCCCTGCCAGTGGCCTGTCATTGCGGCCGGGGCGGCCCAGGCCTGCTCACGTGGTGCAGCAGCAGCAGCATCTCTGTCTCTGCCAGGCGCCGCCCCAGGCACTGGCGCAGGCCGAAGCCGAAGGCCAGGCTGGGGGACCTGGTGCCAGAGCTCCTGCTGTCCAGCCAGCGCCGGGGATGATAGCGCTCCGGCCTCGGGAACACAGAGGGGTTTCGACCCAGGGAGTAGAGCAGCACCTTGACCACGGTCTGCGGAGAGGTGGGGAGGGGCAGCGTCAGCGCCACGCTGCGGGCAAAGGTCAGCCGGGCCTGGCATCTGCTGCGGGGGCTGTGGGGCCCCACTCACCCCTGCCGGGATGTGGTAGTTCTGCAGCACCACGTCCGAGCCCACCTGCCGGTCCAGTGAGATGCCCACGGGGTACAGCCTGTGCACAGGGGCGTCCAACGGGGACCTCAGCTGTCACCCGGACCCTCGCTTCCCTTCTGCGGCCTTCCTAGCCCAGGAGGCACCGGCGAGGGGAGCTCCCCGCCCCGCCCACAAGTGGCTTCGGGCACCCGGAAGCCCAGACCATGAGGGGCGGGCTCCCTGCACCTCCGGAGCCCAGGCAAAGCTCTCCGGGCCTGGGCGGTCCGGCCGAGGAGGGCACAGCCGAGGGGGCGCCCAGGGCACTGAAGCGGGATCCCAGGGGAAGAAGCGCCGCTATCCCTCAGGAAGAAGAAGAGGAGCCCCTGTAGGGCACGCATCTGGGGCAAAGCCGCTCGTCAGCCCCAGGATCTGTCTGCAGATCCGCTGAGCACGGCTCTCCAGACCCTGGGGCCAGGGCCGCCGGGGCGTCCAGGGTCTGCCACACCCACCTCAAGGTCTCCTTGAGGGCCGCCCGCAGCAGGGGCAGCTCCGTGGTTGCCCTCTGGGGATTCTCAGTGATCGTGGCCTCGGCCACCAGGCTCTCCTGGCGTAGGGCCTGCTGCACGTCAGGGTTCCGCGCCAGCTCGAAGAGAGTCATCAGCAAGGGGTAGGCCGTCTGCGGGAGCCACGGGTGCGGGGCTCAGACCTTGGCACAGGCCACGCACCTCCGACCCCAGGGGATCTCCCCCAGGAAGACGCCCTTCCCCCGGGGGTGGACTTGCGTGCCCAGGGAAGCGCCGACCCTGGGGATCTGAGACCTCGAGATCTAACACTCGCCTCATCTGCTTCCATTGAATCGCTCAGGGAAGGTGTCCCCACTGCTGGGGAAGACCCAGGCCACCTCCTCCCGTCCCCCCTGCTCCTCACCCTCCTCGGGGGTCCATCTACTCAAGTGTGTATAGGTGGGGGGGTGGGGGTGTAGCCCCTCACCCCCAGACCCGTTGGCACCCATTGCGTGATGTCCCCTGGGCTCCCATAGGCAGGCCAACCCACACCCGGGGGCCCAAGAGGAACGGGCCACCCTGGACCCTAACTGGCCGAACCGTAGCCTCTGCTCATGGGCTTTCTCCAGCCAGGGCTCTGTGCCTCTGCCCAGAACCTGCGGGCCTGGCCCAGAACCTGCGGGCCTGGCCCAGAGCGGGACCTCAGGGATGCTGGCAGATGAAGGTTGGTCGTAGGGCAGGAGGCTCACTGCACTCCACACCCTGGGACCTGCCTGCACCTCCCTACACCACCCAGGCCCCTGGGCTGGGCTGCCAGCTGCTCTCTCTTCCACAAGCTGGAGCCTCGTGCTGCCCTCTGTGTCTTCAGCCCATCACCTCCAAAGCCTCTGTAATGAGAGCCAAACGGACCGTGACCCCGGCAGGGGCTCCTTGTGCGGGCATCCCTGGCTGCGCAGCTGCCCCTCAGCCCCCTCTCCTTCCCAGGGCCCAGACGTCTGCAGGGGTCTGCGCTGCTGCATGTCCCTGGGCCTCACCCATTCCGCACTGGGCCTGGAGCACGCTTCCCTCCAGAGCATCTGCAAACCCTTCTCTTGGAAGGTCAGCTCCTGAGTCCTCTCCCCCCCAACCTCCTCAGATCATAGGCTTCTAGCGGCTCCAAACAGGGGCCTGTAGGAGCCACGTGGCATGGGGGGACACTGCCTGTAGTCAGGAGGCTCCGTGTGCTAGGGCAGGGCTGGCTGCTGGCCTGACCGTGTCCACGCTCCCGGCGGTGAGTTCGATGGAGTTGGCCCTGACTGCCTCCAGGGTCATGTCCGCGTGCATCAGCAGCTCCCCCACGATGCCGCTATAGTGCTGTGGGCGGCCGAGGGCCAACTCCTGGTAGATTTTCTGGATGGCATTGTTGGCTGTGCGGCAGGGAGAACAGGGGCCTGGGCCTGGTGCTGAGCAGCCCCTGTCCTCATCCCTCTACCTGGCAGCCCACCACAGCCCCGAGACTCCCTGTTCCTGTGCCAGATGCTCAGGACCGGCCCAGACCGGCCTCCCTGCCAAGTCTCTTGGGCCCCGAAGACGCCATGAGCCCTGTGATGGGGCCTCAGCACCCCCCCACCCCGATTTCGGTGAGTGGATATTGGGGGCCCTGGTGTCCTTGCTACCCAGCACTGCCCCGTCTCTGGGCCTCACCATACTGGAAGATGTAGTCCCAGGACTCGAAGTGCTCCTTCCACACCTTGGCGCTCGTCCAGCGTGACAGGTCCCTGGGCATGAACATGAGCTGCGCGGTGGACTTCAGCATGGCCTCCAGGGCGCGGATAAAGTGCAGGCTGGCAGGACTCGGGCTGTGGCCAAGGAGGCCCAGCCGCTCTCCAAAAAGGGCTAAATTGCTGGCTGCGGAGAGGGCGCGGCTGTGAGCCTCGGGCGGCCGGTGGCCTCAGGGGCCTCCTGCGGCACAGCCACGCAGGCCCGGTCCGGTTCCTGGCCCGCCCCTGCCCCCCAGAGCCCGGCACCTCCCTACCTTCTACGGTGTAGTTGAGGATGCTCGGCTGGATGTCCAGCGTCAGGCTGCCCCGGGCATTCTGCAGCACTCTCGACTTCAGGGCCTTTGAGAAATCCCTCGCCACCCCGTCCACCATGGGGACGTACTTCTGCGCCGCCTGTGGCGACAGCACGTGTGGGTTGAGCTTTAGCCGGTTCGCGCGCCATTCGGGCCCATTTCTGGAGAGCAGAGGGCGGAGCTTCAGGGAAGCCGGAGTCAGCAGCTCGGGGCCAGCCCCGGACACATCTTCTCCGTCCCCAAGGGCACGGGGTGGGGCAGGGAGCTGCCTGCTGGTCCTGAGGGGCAGATGCCTGCCTGTCAGCCTCAGCCGCAGCCCTTTCTCTGAGGGAGGCCTTGGGTGCTGTGCCCAGCGTGCTCCCGTCTAAAGAGGGGCTGACCCAGAACTTCTCCGTGGCCAGGCCACGTGGGTTCCTGGCGTTCACTTGTGCACACTTGCCCGCCCCTTGCTGGCCCGTCAGCACCCGTCTGGGCCCTCCCTTTCCCAGGAGGAAGGAGGGAGGGGGGACTTCCTGTCAGCCTTTGCCACCCTGCTCACACCAGGCCCCAGAGGGAGAGGCCCCTGGCACGCTTCACCGCCCACCCTCCCCGTTGCTGAGAATGCTATCCCTGTGCCAGTCACACCGAGTCCTGTCCCGGCCTGTCTCCTGGTCCTCCAGGGCAGGAGCCAAACCACGGGTCATGTCATGTGCTCAAAACACAGCCCAGAATTGTACTTCTTCCTTTCCCATTTGCATGACTTTTGTTTCTTTTTCTTGTCTGATCGCTGTGGCTACACCTTGAGTGGGTAAAGAAGAAGTAGTAAAATGTTCTTCCCACCTGTAGATGCCATGATACTATATAGAGGGAAAACCCTAAGGTGCCCAGCAATAAAACCAATACAAAAACAAAAAGAACTGATAACTAAATTCAGTAAGGTCGCAGGACACAGAATTAATACACAGAAACCTGTTGGATTTCTGTGCACCAATAATGAAGTAGCAGAAAAGGATATGAAGAAAACAATCCCATTTACGGTTGCACCCAAAATAACAAAATATCTAGGAATACACTTAACCAAGGAGGTACGAGCCCCGTACTCAGAAAAGTGTAAGACGCAGATGAAAGAAACGGAAGACGACAGAAAGAAATGGAAAGCTATCCCATGCTCATGGTTAGGAAGAACCAGTCTTGTTAAAATGTCTGTGCTGCCCAAAGCAATCTACAGGTTCAGTGCAATCCTTATCACAAGAGCAACATTTTTCACAGGACTAGAACAACGAATGCTAAAATTTGTATGGGGCCCCAAAAGACCTTGGCTAGCCAAGGCAACCTTGAGAAAGAAGAAGGAAGCCGGAAGTACCAGAACCCCAGATTTCCGCCCATACGACAAAGCACTAGTGATCAATTAATTCTGTGTGGTGCTGGCACAGAAGCAGGCACACCAATCGATGAAAGAGGATACAAAGCCCAGAAGCAAACCCATGATTGTACGGTCAATTGTATGGCCAACCTATGACGAAGGAGGCAAGAACACCCAATGGGGAAAGACCGCCTCTTCAACAAACGGCGCTGGGAAACCTGGGCAGCCCCATGCAGAACAATGAAACCAGACCACTTCCTTACGCCACACACAAAAATAAACTTGAAATGGATGAGAGACCCAAGTGTGAGACCTGAAACCACAAAACTCCTAGAAGACAACGCAGGCAGTAATGACTCTGCCATGGGCCATAGAAACATTTTTCTAGATGTGTCTCCGGAGACAAGGGAAAGAAAAGCAAAATTAAGCTATCCGCACTTTGCCAAAATTTGGAAAGGTTTTGCACAGCGAAGAAACCATCAACAGAAGAAAAAGGGGGAAGCTGCTGAGTGGCAGAAGATACTTGCCAATGGTATGTATGATAACCTTAATATCTAAAGCATACAAAGAACTCAAGCAGTAGCACACGGAGCAAACAGACGATCCCATTGAAAATGGCAGAAGACCGGAAGAGACCTTCTTCCAAGGAAGACCTAGCGATGGCCAACAGACACGTGAACAGGCGCTCAGCATCACCCATCATCAAGGAGGTCCACATCCAACTGTAACGACACATCACCTCACAGTGGTCAGAATGGCTAAAATCAAAATCACCAGAAACAACGGGTGTTGGCGAGGATGTGGAGAAAGGGGAACCCTTGTGCGCTGTTGGTGGGAATGCAGACTGGTGCAGCCACTCTGGAGAAAAGCGTGGAGGTCCCTCAAAAAGCTAAAACGAGTTCCACTCCTGGTTATTTACCCAAAGACAATGAAACCACAAATGCGACAAGATACCTGCACCCTGTGTTTATTGCAGCACTGTTTACGATGGCCAAGATACAGATACAGATAGATATTTGTATACATGATGGGATACTACTCAGTCACTAAAAAGAATGGGATCTTGGCCATTTGCAAGCACATGGATGGACGTAGAGGGTATTATGCTAAGTGAGAAATGTCAGTCAGAGTAAGACAGATTATCGTAAGATTTCGCTCATTTTGGAATTGAACAAAGCAAATGAACAAACACAGAAAGAGAGCTCAAACCAAAACCAGAGTCTTAAATACAGACAACAAGCGGGTGGTTGCTGGAGCGGGGGAGTTTGGGGGGGGGGGGGGACGGGGATCAAGAGTGCGCGTGTCGTGATGAGCACTGAGCAGCACACGGAAGTGTTGAATTTGACACTGCACACCGGGTCCTAATGTGAGAGTTCATGTGAAGTACACGTCCGTGAGCAAGAAGCAGGAGCAGCAAGAGGAGGAGAAAAGGAGTGGAATAGGAGAAGGAGGAGACGGAGAAAGAGAAGAAGAGAAAGGACAAGAAGAGGAAGAGGGAAGAAGAAGAAGAGAGGGAAGGAGGAGGAGGAGGGGGAGGAGGGAGGGGAGGCAGGGGAGGAGGGAGGGGAGGCGGGGGAGGAGAGAAGCATTCTCCCCCACAGGGTGATGAGGATTCGGTTAGACCAGTCTTCTCCAAGAGCACCAGGGCCCAGAGCAGTGAGGGCTCCCCGGATGCCCTCCTGCTCATGGCGGGGAGGGACCTGCATTCTCAGCCACACTCAAGCAGAAACACCTTCTTGGCTTCGGCTGGCTGCCTGCAGGTCGTGAGAATGATCGCGGGCACACTTGCACACCAGCACACACACATATGCCCAGAAAGATGCGCATAACACAGCGGGACACCTGCACATGTGCTCGCTGACAAGGACAACACGCGTGAGCACACCCACAAGTCCCACACGCACAACTGCCACAGCACACCCGGAACGCTCAAACCCACGCTCACACACGGAGACACACTCGCATGTATGCAGCACACACAGAACCACACGCGCGCTCGCACGCAAAGACTCAAACCACGCGCACGTGCAGACATGCGTACAAGGGCATGAACACAGACGGATGCCAGCCGGCGCGGGAAAACACACACGCGGATACACGCTCGTGACGGCACCTACCGCGGAGCACACAGGAGCGCCGCCACACACACAGCACACACCTATTCCGAGGCTGCGGACAGGTCCACCCAGGAAGACACACACACACACGGGCACACGCACAGGCTCACGCTCACACGGGCACCCGCTTAGAGTTCGCTTCTGAACAAGGGTGCCTTTCCTATCGCCTGCCCTCTCCCCACCCCCAGCCTCTCCATCCCGAGCTACCTGTGCTCACCTCTAAGTCCCACAGGGGACCTCGTGCAGAGGGCTGCAGTCCGGGGGGCCCTCAGGCTGACATGGACGCCTGGCCAGTGACCCCTCCCCCAGGCCTGGGCGTCCCAACCTATAGGAAGGGAGAAGCCCACCCTGCTGGGACAACCCGCGGAGGCGGGCGCAGAGTGGGTGCTCCCTGGTGGCCGTGGTCATCCTTCCTCCTCTCTGGGGCCGGCGTCCCACTGCCCCTCCCCACCCCTGCGACACACAGGGCCCACCTGCTCAGGTCCTCCCTGGCCAGGGGCGCTTGTGGGCTTCCAGACCTGGCTGGACCCTGCACTGGGAGGCGCGCCCCCCGCGCCCCCTCCCCCGCCCCGGCCCCGGCCCCGTCCCCCGCCCTCCCCGCCACCGCCACCCGCCTGGCTCTCACAGCAAGAACACGCCGCATTTGTGCCCACGATGCCGTCGGTAGACCAGCCAGGGATCCAGGAGCGGCCGCCGGGGCTGAGGGCTCTCGGCCCGCTGCAGGCTCTCCACATCCTCGGGCAGCATCACGTGCACCATGTGTGTCCCTCCCACGTCATACCTGCGGGACAAAGCTCAGGGCCCTGCCAGCGGGGCCTGTCCTCCCCTGGGCCTCGCTCCGCGGCACCAAGCCGGCCTGTCTCTGGCGGGCCTCTCCCTTGTGCAAGGCTGTGGACGCCGGCTCAGAGCAGGCGCTCCCTCCCGCTGTCTAAGCCAGGAAGCCTCTCGGGCTCTGCTGTCTGCACTCCGCGCTCTCAGCGGCCAGCCGGGGACTGCTCCGTCCTCACTGAGAGCCGCTGCCTCCATGGTCAAAGGCCCAGAGCAGCCACCGCTCGGCTCCCACCCTGCCTTCTTTTTTTTTTTAAAGATTTTATTTATTTATTTGACAGAGACAGATCACAAGCAGGCAGAGAGGCAGGCGGAGAGAGAGGGAGAAGCAGGCTCCCCGCGGAGCAGAGAGCCCGATGCGGGGCTCGATCCCAGGACCCTGGGGTCATGACCTGAGCCGAAGACAGAGGCTTTAACCCACTGAGCCACCCAGGCGCCCCTCGCACCCTGCCTTCTTAAGGGCGCAGACAGAGCCCAGGCCACAGGCGCCCCGCAGGGATGTGGTAGCGCAGGTGCGAGGCGCCCGGCCAGGACTCAGCCGTCAGTAGGGACAGGCGGTTAGGGTGCTCTCGGCCAGGCGGGCAGGAAGGGCTTTACCTGAAGATGGGCCCCAGCTCCTGGAAGGTCCGGTGCATCTCCAGGTGGAAGTTCTCGGAGCCCTGCTCCTTCCAGATCTGCAGCAGCCGCAGCCACTTGTTGCCGGGGCACCGGGGTATGGCTTCGAAGGGCTGCACCGCCTTGGGGGCCTCAGCGGCTCTGGTGCCCAGTGTGCGCGCACAGCTCAGGGACAGCCGGCGCCCTGCCAGCCACCGTCGTGCCTTTGCCCCCAGTGCCATTCTGATGCTCCCTCCGCCCCTGGGCAGCGCAACCCTTTTATCTCGCCGGGAGGCCTGGACCGGCCGACCTGATCACGTCATGGGAGAAGCTGTCCCTGGACCAGGCCAGGAAACCCAAGGCAGGGGTCAGGGCTGGAGGCCTCCGGCTGGAGGAAGAGGAAAGAGATGGATGGGTGCCTTGTCTCCCACTTACGCAAGACCTGCGGGCGGGTGGCTGTTGAGAGCCTGTGCGGGGTCTGGCCTGGGGGCTTGGTGGGGTCGGCGGTCGGCGACGGGGGGCAGGGGCCCTTCGGTCCTCCCCAGGGGGAGGAAGGGAGCGAGAGGGATGGCTCCCTTATCTTATTGAGAGAGGAGAGCCGCCTGGGATGGGAGCTGGGAGGAGGGGAGGGCATTAATCCCACTAACCCACAGGCCTTTCTGTCTGCTCTTCCCCAGGCTTTAGGCTAGGTGCAGGGGACCGGGACTCAAACCATGCGCCCTGAGCTGGCAAGAGTCCCCGAGTCCCCGCCAGTGAGTGCTTTCAGTGCTGGGGGTCAGTCAGAGGGATCCAGAGACACGCCTGGGGATGGCAGTGATGTGGCGGAGGCCCCGTGAGAGGCACGCTCGCCTTGGCCCAAGCGGGGCCGGCCCGCCCGGGCCTGTGCTCAGTGCCCACGCCCTCCTTTCTCCTCCTTCGGAAGCGTGCTCTCCTGGATGCAGACTCCGAGCTCAGGCCAGGGGCCACAGGGTTGAGTCTGTGGTGCGGGGTGCTGGGGGCGTGGGCTGTCCACCCTCTGCAGGGTGGATCCACGGTTTGGGGTCCCAGGGCATCTATCCCCCCGATTCCTGGCAGCATTCCCATCGCCGTCATCGTTCCCATGCCCAGACAAGGGGACAGAAGCCCCTCGCTCCTGCCACCTCCCAAGGTCCCCCTCCTGCTGAATCCGTTCCCTGCTCCTGCCCCTTCCGTGGGTTGGTGGCTTGGGGGAAGGTCTTCAGGTGGGGCCGCCGAGGAGTCAGGACGGCCAGGCCCCTTCAGTAAGCTGAGATGTGTGCGGTGCCTCAGCCCCGGAGGGGGCCCAAGCGGTCCTCGGGCAGAGAGGCAGGCTGGAGGCCCATCGGCCCACACCGCGCCGGACGCTCCTGTTGCCCGTCCCTGCCCGAGGGCCCTCCGCCTCCCGGCCCCTCCTGACCTCTGCCGCCCGTTCTCAGGCCTGACAGGGCTATTGCAAGGGGCCGGCTTTCCGTGTCCCCACACGGCCTGCCACGAGGACCTGGGGAGGCAGGTGGCTCGGAGCCAGGCTCTCCTGCGGAGGGGAACGGTGCAGCCGGCTCCAGCAGGGAGGTGCCGGCGGCGGACGGTCCTGCACTTGCCCCGAACTCCCGGTGCCGGCCAGCGCCCCAGTCCCGAGCCCGGGAGCAGGTTCCGGAAAACCCTTCTTGTGAAGCCTCCTCCGTGGTGCGCACCCAGGAGGGCTGTCAGCGCTGCTGCTGGGCTGCGGCTCCCCATGGACCCACAGGCCTGGCAGGCCCTGGGGGGCGGGGCAGGGTGGCTCCTCTGAGGCAGAGCTGGGGGGCGAGGGGCCAAGCGGCCTGAGAGGGAGATCCCCAGCCCTGGCACTGCCCGTTCCTGCTGACAGCGCACCAGTGTGGGAGGGAGAGGAACACGGTCGGAGGCGGGCCAGGGCAAGGCCAGTGCAAGGTGTCCCTGAATGAGGCGGGTGCCCCAAGGCCCAGTGTCCGGAAAAAGATCCGTCTGTTGACGGGCACCCTGAGCCCCGGGCCCGTCTCTGCAAAAGAGCTGAGGCGGGCACGTGGGCTGCTGGGAGCAAGTCCGGCAGGGTCCGCCCTCCTCCTGCCCTGGGGCTTGGGTCCCAGCTTGTCCACACTTTATCCCTGGTCCTTCCTGGCCCCAAGTGCAGGGACGGAGCTCGCCCCCAAGGGGCTTCTCTGACTCCCTCCCCTGGGCTGCGGGCAGCAAACCCAAGCCCGGCCTGGCCCCGTCAGCTGCCTGGCAATGCCAATTCCGCACAGGTCATGGGGAACACGGGGGCCCCTCTTCTGGAAGCAGGGAGCTCCGCACAGAACACGCCCTGGCACCCGGGAGTCCCCACCCCTCTATTTCCATTGTTGTGCCCGAGTTTTCGCGTCCGAGAGACCACCCAGGAGCCAGGCACCGAAGCAGTCACACGAGGGTTTATTTGTCAAGCTTAAGCTTGGGCCCAAGTATACCCGACACAGCGGAGCAGGGACTCGCATCCCCGAGCTTAGTTAAGGCAGGGGTATTTATGGGTTCCTGTTACTAAAGCAGGGTGGGGGTTCCTGGAACCGAAGCAGCGTGGGACTTACTAAAGCAAAGTAGGGGAACGTTCAGCCCTTGGGCACTGGGGTCTGAGACGGCTGCCGGAGCTCAGGTGGCTGTACTTATGCTAAAGCTAAACCTGACGTGGGATGGCCTTAATTTTCTCGGCCTCCACACCACCATATTATGCTCCCAACATGGCATTATGTGTGCACTGGTGCTCTAGGAGAACCCGGGGAGAAACGGGGAACAAGTGCACCCCGATGTCCGGTCGGTGGCAAAGGGCTGTCAAGGCCGCACGGGCACACCACGGAAGGCGAAGCGATGGACACGGGCGGGGCCGGTGCTGCCTCCCTCCCTTCCCCCTCCTTCCCATCCTTCCCTCCCGCGCTCCGCAGGGATCAGCACGTGACCTGGTGCAAGAGAAGCGCCTCTTTGCCTCCCAGGCTGGTAGCTGGCTTCCCCCGGGGGTGGGCAGCGCTGCCACAGGGCCTGCAGGGAGAAGGACCCGCGGCGAGGGCGGGGCCAGGGAAGCAGACAGCCCCGAGTGACGAGGCACGCGTCTCAGCTGCTCACCACGGCACCACACGCTCGGCATCAGGTTTTCAGCACGGCCAAAAGCTAGACACCGGAGTGCACTACATATAGCTGCTTAAGGTCAGGTCCCCCGGGAGGTCTGGGGGAGACGGAGACCCCACGACGGGCCTTACGTCGGGGGAAACGGGGAGGTGGCGCGCGGGGAACGGGAGGTGGACGAACTGCCCGGCCTTCTTCTAGGGCTTGGGCCGGGTCCGGTGCTCTTCCACTCCGAAGAGGGCCCGCGAGAAGGCAACGGACCGCGAGGGCTGTAGGCCAACGTCAGTGGTCCGCGGGCACCAGTGCGGGGAGCCTGCTCTGGCCAGGAAGGACCCAGTCAGGCCCCACGCTGCTGCCGGGTCCCGGGGACGGTAGCTTTGCCCCCGCGGCAGGCTGCGGACCAGCAGAGGGCGGGGCACCTGGTCACATGCTGTGAAGCTCTGGACGGGAGCCCTCCTACCAGAAGGACCGACAGACCAAGGAGCAGACAAACGGCCTCTAGCCATTCCCGAGCTCCCCTCCTCCCAGGCTGGTCGCTGGCCAGGGGCAGACTGCCGATCCGAACGCCAGGCAGAGAGTGGCCCCCACCGTGGCCAGCAGCTCCTGCATCGAGTCTGGGCTCTCTGCGCGCCTCCTGCGGTGCTCGGGGAACATGAGGGGCTCCAAGGGCAGTGTGCTGGCCTTTCAGCTTGTCCTTCCATGCCGGACCAGCACCTGGGTCTGGCCTCGTGGGTGGCAGAGGTGACGTGGGGAGGACTCCGGCAGCGTTTCTCCAACGGACAAACAGCCCCAACGTGCAGACAGCACTGGCCGCCCAGCGCCCTGTGCCTCCCCCCCACTAGGTTCTTTGGGGCCCTCGGGTGCTTTTCCACAGAACATGGGTGTCTCCAACCTCTGGACCTTGGTGCTTCCTGCTTCCCTGCCGGGATCGTCTCCTACCCTGTGACTCTGGGCTTCAGGCATCTCGTTCACCTTCTGCTTCCTGTCCCCACTCTGAGAACTGCAGAGCTCACTGCTTTGAACTTGGGTCTCCGTGAGGCCGGCTCCCGCAGTGGGAAAGGGTGCGTGTGTGTGTGTGTGTGTGTGCGCGCGTGCACGTGTGCGCACACCCACCTCTTCCTCTCTCTGTCCCTCTGCCACCCAGCTTGCTCACCAGTGTGAGATGGGACAGCACGAGACAATGAGAGGGCTGTCAGCGAATCTTGCCATCCGGAGTGGACGTCACTCTCTCCAAGCCAGGCAGCTGGACCGACCTGACGCTTTCTGTGCTGGGTGCTTCTCTGGCGCGGCTCTCCCTTGCAGTGTTCTGACGTCGCCAGCTGCCTCTGTATTCCAGGTGGTCACTGGAGAAGACGCTGACAGCCCGAGGGCTGGTGAGGTGTGCTCATCACCACCCACGCCTGCCCGGGTGCCCCCATCCCACTACTGAGTGGGTAGCAAGAGGGACCCATGCTGGCTCACAGGCCCAGGGGCCCTCCCCTGGTCCACGGAAGACATGGGTGCACCTCCCACCCCAGCAGCACGGATGCAGCCTTTTCCTTTGGCCACCGTTGCCTGGGATGTATATTTCCATCCTGCGACTCTCAACCTCTCAGGAAATTGCATCGGAGACAGTGGCTCCTGGAGTGCCGTGCAGAGGTGTCTGGTTGCCCATCTCAACTCGGCGTCTTTTCCTCCCAAATTCATTCTGTTGACATACGCGTGATAACTGATGTAGAATAATTATACTTCACGTTCTGTTTTCAGATTACCCCATGTTTTCCGTTTGTGTCGTTTTTCGTGGTTTTAAGACGCGCAGAGTGAGAACTTTACCTTCTTGACCATTTTGTAGTGCTCAGCTCAGTGGTGTTAAGTCGAATCAGCTCGTTCTGTGTCCATCACTGCTACCCACCTGCAAGTCTCTTTTCATCCCATACAACGGAAACGTTTTGCTGAGGAAACCATCCATACCTCCCATCTCCCTTGCCCTGCCCTTCAGCCCCCTTGGCAAATCCTCCACGGTTCTTACTTTGAATATTGCCTATGCTTCCCCTTCCCTTGACTTCTTTGGAGTTCTCGCTGCTTCTCTACACTGTGTCCTCCACTGGCCAAGCACTTGGGTCTCTCGCTGCATTTCCCATCTCTTTTCCTTTCTGTGAATTTCATTTAAGGAATGTGTTTAGCTTTGTGAAAAAGAGTAAAGGAAAACCTTATGGATATGGACTCTGGGAGCTAGAAGGGGAGGCCAGAAGGGGTCCCTACCCCTCCATGTCTGTCACAGGAAACACCACGAGTTATGGGCCCCTGCAGGGAAAGATGGGGCTCCCACACGAAATCACCACCCCCTGCAGCTCAGCCACCAGAAGCCAGCATCAGCCTGGAGCCCTGCTAGCCTCCGGTGGCCTTTCCTTCAAACCCACTCTCCCAACTTCCTTCTTCTTTACCCTAAAGTAACATTCCTGCCCTTTGTTTGTGGGACTAGACTGTGGCTCAGCTGTTGCTTGCTCGTCCTGTCCTGCAGTTCTCTGAAACTCCCATTTTGCTGGCAAAATCACTGCTGTGACGTTGACAGCTTACACCCCAGTTTCTTACTCACTCTTCACCTATGTGTAATGTGTAATATTTCACTTACCCCCAATTTCTATGCTCTGCTCTTCCATTTCTCATTCCTAAGAGTTATCTGTAGATTTTTTTCTTTTAGGAAAATCCCCATACCATTTTTTGACTGTATCTTCTTCTTTTGTCACGTTTTCTATGCTCCTCCTCCTCTTCTTCTTCTTCTTCTTTTAGGATTTTTATTTGTTTATTTGACAGACAGAGATCACAAGGAGGCAGAGAGGCAGGCAGAGAAAGAGGGGGAAGCAGGCTCCCCGCTGACCAGTGAACCCGAAGCAGGGCTCGATCCCAGGACCCCAGGACCATGACCCGAGCCGAAGGCAGAGGCTTTAAACCACTGAGCCACCCAGGCGCCCCATACGCTCTTATTCTTCTATAAGCAAAGTTACTTGTGAGATGGTGGTCACCCCATGGCTTCGTGCCAATCCAGCGGTCACCTGCCCCTCTAGTTTCACTCGGATTTCATTAAAGTGTTTATATTAGCCGCAGACCTATTCACAGAGACCTGACAGGCCAGAAAGGACTGGCATGATATATTTGAGCACTAAACAAGAAAAATATGCAGCCAACAATACTATATCCAACTAGGCTACCATTGAAAATAGTAGGACAGGTAAAAAGCTTCCAGGACAAAGAGAAACTAAAAGAATTTGTGATCACCAAACCAGAGCTACAAGAAATATTGAAAGGGGTCTTCTAAGCAAGGAGAGTGTGTCAAAGTAACATAGACCAGAAGGGAACAAAGACAATACACAGTAACAGTCACCTTACAGGCTTTACGATGGCACTAAATTCCTCTCTCAATCATTATCCTGAAAGCAAATGGACTAAATGCCCCATTCAAAAGACACAGCTTATCAAATTGGATTAAAAAAAAAAACAGACCAATTGATATGCTGTCTGCAAGAGACTCATCTTAGACCCAAAGACACCTCCCGATTTAAAGCGAGGGGGTGGAAAACTATTTACCACACTAAAGGATGTAAACAAACAAACAAACAAAAAGCCTGGGGTAGCAATCCTTTTATCTGACAAAGACTGTAATAAGAGATGGGGAAGGACACTATATCATACTAAAAAAATCTATCCAACAAGATCTAACAACTGTAAATATATATGCCCCCAATGTGAGAGCAGCCAATTTTCTAAGCCAATTCATAACAAAATCATGAAACACATCAAGAATAATACAACCATAGTAGGGAATTTTAACAACCCCCTCAGTGAAAGGGACAGATCATTTAGACAGAAGCTCCTCAAGGAAGTAAGGACTTTCAGTGACACGCTGGACCACATGGACATCCCAGATATATTCAGAACATTCCATCCCAAAGCAACAGAATACACATTCTTCTCTAGTGCACATGGAAGAGTCTCTAGAATACATCACATCCTGGGCCACACATCAGGTCTCAACTGGTACCAAGAGACTGGGATCATTCCCTGCATATTTTCAGACCACACTGCTTTGAACATTGAACTCAATCACAAGAGGAAAGTTGAAAGACCTAAAAAAAAAAAATGGAGGTTAAAGAACATCCTACTAAAGAACGAATGGGTCAACCAGGAGATTATAGAAGATTTTTTAAAAATTCATGAAAACAAATGAAAATGAAAACATAACTGTTTAAAACCTTTGGGATGCAGCGAAATCTATCCTAAGAGGAAAGTACACAGCACTACAAAGCCTTTCTCAAGAAACAAGGAGGTCTCAAGTACACAACCTACCCTCACACCTAAAGGAGCTGGAGAAAGAACAGCAAATAAAGCCTAAACCCAGCAAGAGAAATAATAAAGATCACAGCCTCAATCAATTAAATAGAAACCAAAAGAAGAGCAGAACAGATCAATGAAACTAGAGGCTGGTTCTTTGAAACAATTGTTAAGATTGATAAACACCTGGCCCGCTTTGTCAAAAAGAAAAGAGAAAGGACCCAAATTAATAAAATCATGAATGAAAGTGGAGAGATCACAACCAACACCAAAGAAATACAATCAGTTAGAAGAACGTATTATGAGCAACTATATGTCAACAATCGGGAAGAAAGGGATGCACTCCTAGAGATGTAAAAACTACCAAAACTGAACCGTGAAGAAGTAGAAAACCTGAACAGACCCATAACCAGCAAGAAAAATGAAGCAGTCATCAAAAATCCCCTAACAAACAGGAGCCCAGGGCCAGATGGCTTCTAGGGGAATTCTACCAAACTTTGAAAGAAGAATTAATACCTATTCTTCCAAAAGACAGAAACGGAAGGAAAACTTCCAAAAACATTTTATGAGGCCAGCATGACCTTGATCCCAAATCCAGACAAACACCCCATCAAAAAGGGGAGTTACAGGCCAACATCCCAAATAAACATGGATGCGAAAATTCTCACCAAAATTCTAGCCAATAGGATCCAACACTACCTTAAAAGGATTATTCACCATGATTTATTTCTGGGCTGCAAGGTTGCTTCAACATCCGGAAGTCAATCAACTAATGCAATACGCTACATTAATAAAAGAAAGAACAAGAACCATATGATACTCTCAATAGATGCAGAAAAACAATCAACAACGTACAGCATCCTTTTAAAAAATTTTTAAATTCATTTTTTAAATTTCTATTTAAAAATTTTATTTATTTTTAAAATTTCTTTTCAGTGTTCCAGAATTCATTGTTTATGCACCACACCCATGCAATACGTGCCCTCCTTAATTCCCACCGCCAGGCTCACCTAACCTCCCACCCTCCACCCCTCCCAAACCCTCAGATTGTTTTTCAGAGTCCACAGTCTCTCTTGATTAAAACTCTTCACAGTGCAGAGATAGAGGGCGCATACCTCAAAATCAAAAAAGCCACCTATGAAAAACCCACACTGAATATCATTCTCAATGGGGAAGAGTGGAGAGCTTTAGCCCTAAGGTCAGGAACACAGCAGGGATGTCCACTGTCAGCACTGCTACTCAGCATAGTACTAGATGTCCCAGCCTCAGCAATCAGACAACAACAACAACAACAACAACAACAACAAATTTTTTTAAAAAGGCATTTGAATCAGCAAAGAAGAAGTCAAACTCTCACTCTTTGCAGAGGACATGATACCCTATGTGAAAACCTAAAGGACTCCACTCCAAAACTACTAGAACTCATGCAAGAATTCAGTAAAGTGGCAGGATATACAATCAATGCACAGAAATCAGTTGCATTTCTATACACCAACAAGACAAAAGAAAGAGACATCAAAGAGTCAATCCCATTTACAATTGCACCCCAAACCATAAGATACCTAGGAATAAATCTAACCAAAGAGGCAAAGAATCTGCACTCAGAAAACTAGAGAATACTCACGAAAGAAATTGAAGAAGACGCAAAGAAATGGAAAAACGTTCCATGCTCATGAATTGGAAGAACAAATATTGTGAAAATGTCTATGCTACCTAGAGCAAAGGACAAATTCAGTACAATCACTATCAAAATACCATCAATGTTTTTCAAAGAAATGGGACAAGTAATCCTAAAATTTGTCTGGAACCAGAAAATAGCCAGAGGAATGTTGAAAAAGAAAACCAAAGCTGGTGGTACCACGATTCTGGACATCAACTCTATCTCAAAGCTGTCATCATCAAGACAGTATGGCACTGGCACAAAAACAGACACATCGATCAATGAAGCAGAGTAGAGAGCCCAGAAATAGACTCTCAACTCAATGGTCAATTAATCTCGACAAAGAATGAAAGAAAGTCCAATGGAAAAGAGTCTCTTCAACAAATGGTGCTGGGAAAATTGGACGGCCACATGCAGAAGAATGAAACAGGACCGTTTCCTTACACCACACACAAAATTAGACTCCCAATGGATGAAAGACCTCAAGGTGAGACAGGAATCCATCCAAATCTTTGAGGAGAACACACGCAGCCACCTCTTTGACCTCAGTTGCAGCAACTTCTTCCTAGACACATCGCCAAAGGCAAGGGAAGCAAGGGCAAAAATGAACTGTCGGGACTTCATCAAGATAGAGTGCTTTTGCACAGCAAAGGAAACAGTCGACAAAACCAAATGACAACTGACACAATGGGAGAAGTTATTTGCCAATGACATATCAGATAAAGGGCTAGTATTTGAAATCTAGAAAGAACTTATCAAACTCAACACCCAAAGAACAAATAATCCAATCGAGAACTGGGCAGAAGACATGAACAGACATTTCTGCAAAGAAGACATCGAAATGGCCAGCAGATACACGAAAAAGTGCTCTACATCACTCGGCATCGGGGACATACAAATCAAAACCACAATGAGATACCGCCTCACACCAGTCAGAATGACTAAAATTAACCAGTCAGGAAATGACAGGCGTTGGCAAGGATGCGGAGAAAGGGGATCCCTCCTACGCTGTTGGTGGGAGTGCAAGCTGGTGCAGCCACTCTGGAAAACAGTATGGAGGGTCCTCAAAAACTTGAAAATAGAGCCACCCTACGACCCTGCAATTGCACAACTGGGCATTTACCACAAAGATACAAATCGCAGTGATCCAGAGAGTCACATGTACCCCAATGTATAGCAGCAATGTCCACAATAGCCAAACTATGGAAAGAGCTATCAACAGATGAATGGATAAAGAACATGTGGTATACACATACAATGGAATATTATGCCTCCATCAGACAATGAAATCCTGCCGTTGCAACAATGTGGATGGAACTAGAGGGCAGTCAGAGAAAGAGAATTTTCATATAATCTCACTGGCATGTGGGATTTGAGAAACAGGGCAGAGGGTCATAGGGGAAGAGAGGAAAAAATGAAGCAAGACAAAAACCAGAGAGGGAGACACACCATAAGAGACTCCCTTGAGCTCAGGAAGCAAGCAGAGGGTTGCTGGAGTGGAGGGGGGTGGGAGGGATGGGGTGGCTGGATGATGGACACTGGGGAGGGTATGTGCTATGGTGAGTGCTGTGAATTGTGTTAGACTGATGAATCACAGACCTGTACCCCTGAGATGAATACAACATGATATGTTAACCTAAAAATATTACTTTGTATTCTGTATCCATTATTTGCAGTGTTTGACACCCCTGGTGGTCTCTTTCTACTTATTCCTTGTATCTTGTTTCCTTGTGTCTTTGTCTTCTTTTTTTTTTTAACTTAATTTTATTTTTCCAGTGTTTCAAGATTCACTGTTTATGCACCACACCCAGTGCTCCATGCAATCCGTGCCCTCCTTAATACCCACCACCAGGCTCACCGATCCCCCACCTCCCTCCCCTCCAAAACCCTCAGTTTGTTTCTCAGAGTCCACAGTCGCTCATGCTTCATCTTCCCCTCTGATTTCCCCCAATTCATTTCTCCTTTCCTTCTCCTGATGTCCTCCACGTTATTCCTTATGCTCCACAAGTAAGTGAAACCATATGGCAATTGACTCTCTCTGCTTGACTTATTTCACTCAGCATAATCTCCTCCAGTCCCGTCCATGTTGAGACAAAAGTTGGGTATTCGTCCTTCCTGTTGGCTGTGTAATATTCCATTGTATATATGGACCACATCTTCTTTATCCCTTCATCTGCTGAAGGGCATCTTGGCTCTTTCCACAGTTTGGCAGTTGTGGCCACTGCTGCTACGAACGTTGGGGTACAGATGGTCCTTCTTTTCACAAATGAAAAGGGGCAAATCCTTGGGGCAAATGCCCAGTAGCGCAATTGCCGGGTCATAGGGTAGCTCCATCTTTAATTTTTTGAGGAATCTCCACAGTGTTCTCCAAAGTGGCTGCACCAGCTTGCATTCCCACCAACAGTGTAAGAGGGCTCCCCTTTCTCCACATCCTCTCCAACACGTGCTTCCTCTCCTGTTAATTTTGGCCATTCTAACTGGTTTCAGGTGGTATCTCAATGTGGTTTTGACTTGAAATTCTGTGATGGCTAATGATGATGAACATGTTTTCACGTGTCTGTTAGCCATTTCTAGGTCTCCTTTTGAGAAGTGCCTGTTCATGTCCTCTGTCCATTTTTTGACTTGATTATCTGTTCTGTGTGTGTTGAGTTTGAGGAGCTCTTTATGGATCTTAGCTATCAGCCCTTTGTCTGTAGGGCGCATTTGCAAATATCTTCTCCCATTCTGTGGGTTGTCTCTTTGTTTTATTGACTGTTTCCTTTGCTGTGTGTTAGGTCCGTTATTAAACGAAACGAGACTGAGACAAAGTGAAAGTTATTTAAAGCTTTATTTTATGATAAGTATTAGAAATCAGATTGATTGGCCAGGGGAACGAGACTGAAACAAACCTAAAGTTATGCAAGGCTCTATTCCATGCCAAGCATTAGAAGTCAGACTGACCGGCCAGGGCATTCTCTGAAGAGAGCGACCGCCCCCAGCTTACAGGCTCAAGAATCGACTCACTGACCGGTCGGGGCCACCTCCGAAGAGGGCGACCCCTCCCAACCTTACAGGCTACCTTATATTGGGTGAAACTGCAACCCATATCTTGGTATCTCAACCCACTGGGTTTGTGTGTCTCTTGCTGATTGGCTAGTTCCATCTGGTCTGGCGACGTGTTATTCAAGATTACCCCACACCAGGAACCGTTACCAACAGTACTTTTTGGGAAGGCTTAGTCAGTTAACATACTCAGTGTGAATAACAAGATCGTCGTCCTTCCCAAGATAGAGTCATTTAGGTTTGGGCAAGACCTTCTCACTGTAACACACAGTACTTCATGCTGATCAGATGTTTCCGTCTGGCCTGACTCGTCCTTGTATTCTGGGCTCTATTAGCAGGAACTAGCCGACTACATTTTACTGGTTTCCCGGACTTGTTTCTAAGTAAGTTTCTCTGGGGGACTGCAGGGAGGGAGTCAGTTTAAGTTTACTGCACAAACAACAAAGGGGCTATTTACCCAAGATGGAGTCGCTCTGGCTAAATAGGTCCTTACACTGTGCAGAAGGTTTTTACCTTGATGAAGTCCTAAAAATTCGTTTTCACTTTTGTTTCCTTTGCCTTTGGAGACATGTCTTGAAAGAAGTTGCTGCGGTCGATGTCAAAGAGGTTACTGCCTATGTTCTCCTCTAGGATTTTGATGGATTCCTGCCTCACGTTGAGGTCTCCCATCCATTTCGAGTTTATCATTGTGTATGGTGTAAGAGAATGGTTGAGTTTCATTCTATACGTAGCAATGCAACTTTCCAGGCACCACTTGTTCTTTTTTTAAAGATTTTATTTATTTGACAGACAGAGATCACAAGCAGGCAGAGAGACAGGCAGAGAGAGAGGAAGAGAAGCAGGCTCCCTGCCGAGCCAAGAGCCCAATGCGGGTCTTGATGCCAGGACCCTGGGATCATGACCTGAGCCAAAGGCAGAGGCTTTAACCCACTGAGCCACCCAGGCGCCCCATCCCAGCACCGTTTATTGAAGAGACTGCCTTTTTTCCACTGGATATTTTTTCCTCCTTTGTTCAAAGATTATTTGACCACAGAGTTGCGGGTCCATATCTGGACTCTCTATTCTGTTCTATTGGTCTATGTGTCTGTTTTTGTGCCAGTACCATGCTGTCTTGGTGATCACAGTTTTGTAGTAAAGTTTGAAATCAGGCAACGTGATTCCCCCAGCTTGGTTTTTCTTTTCCAACATTTCCCTAGCGATTCAGAGTTGTTTCCGGCTCCATACAAATTCTAGGATTGTTTGTTCCAGAGCTTTGAAAAATGCCGGTGGAATTTCGATCAGGATGGCATTCAAAGTATAGATTGCTCTGGGCAGTATAGACATTTTCACCATGTTTATTCTTCTGATCCATGAGCATGGAATGCTTTTCCATCTTTTTGTGTCTTTTCAATTTCTTTCATGAGTGTTCTATAGTTCCTCGGGTACAGATCCTTTACCTCTTTGGTTAGGTTTACTCCAAGGTATCTTATAATTCTTGGTATTAGAGTAAATGGAATTGATTCTCTAATTTTCCTTTCTATGGCTTCATTGTTAGCGTATAAGAAAGGAATTGATTTCTGTGCATTGACTTTGTATCCTGCCCCATTACTGAATGGCTGTATGAGTTCTAGAAGTTTGGGGGTGGAGGCTTTTGGGTTTTCCATAGAAAGTATCAATGTCAACTGTGAAGAGAGAGCGTTTGAGCTCTTCTTTGCCAATTTGAGTACCTTTTATTTCTCTTTGTTGTCTGATTGCTGTTGCTAGGACTTCTAGTGCTATGTTGAGCAACAATGGTGAGAGTGGGTATCCTTGTCATGTTCCTGATCTCAAAGGGAGGGCTGTCAGTTTTGTCCCACTGAGAATGATAGTTGGTAAATTTTAGTATTTTAGCAGATATTCATGAGATAATACTGGAAAGGTCATATGAATTCTGAGTTTTTGGTATTTGTTTTACGTTTCGGGTAGGTAACATTTATTAAATGACTGAAATTTCCTACTACCCTGGAATTTTTAGAAA
>NW_022631194.1:1410792-1437459 GCF_010015895.1 Lontra canadensis | reverse complement strand
TAATGTCTTCCTTGTACTATTCATGAAGGTGCTCTGCCCCCGTTTGCTCAAGGTGAGGACATGGACCTAAGCTCCATCAATCACCTCCAGTGATTAGAATATGAAAATTCCCTGGTCATTATGCTGTGTATCTTAAACTTTTAAAGTGCTGTATCTCATTTCAATCTCAGTAAAACTGGGGGGAAATTATATTATCCATAAACGTCTCATTGTACAGAGGTACAGAGACGTGATTTTTGTGCCCAAACTAGGGCACCCTCAACTCTTCTGTTTGGCCTAACCTCCCTCCCTGCTCCTGAAGCCTGAAAGCGCGCGGGAGATATTGAGGCCAAGAGTTCTGGGATTACCTAAATTTGGATGATGACTTGGAGCCCAGCCAGTGAACTCCCAAGATCAAACATCAGGTGCCCTGTGACAACCACAGCCTCTTGGTTGGAAGTCATCCATTGTCCAGTTCTATGCTCCACTTCACGTGTCCTGGTCTTCTTCTCTAGTCCCCCCAGATCGTGGGAGGCGGGGAGGAGGGCACGAGCGTGAAGAACCAGAATCAGCTGTTCCTCCACCACCCCAACCCTTGGAGGCCACTAGATGGGGACTCCATGGGGGCAGGGATTTGGGTTTGCTCACTATTCAGCCCCCTCTCTTACAATATTGCCTGACAATTAGGCTCCCAATAAATGCCCCGTGAAGGAGTCCATTGCGCCGCAGGGGCCTGAAGGGGACAGGAGAGGCACCAGGAATTTCACCTTGGACGATTAATTTTAGTGTGAGAGAATTCCCTGTATGGGAAAAAGTAAAGTCGGCCATTCTTTAAAATCTTTATACCGGAAGCTGATTTAGAACCAGGTCAAGGTCCTGATCATGGAAACCTTTAGAGGACACCACCCACAACTCCCCACCCAGGGCGGTGCTGCGACCTCAGCCTAGGGGACGCGGGTGGGCACAGGGAGAAAGGTGATGAGGAGAGCTGAAGAGCAGTAGGAAGTGGGTGGGAGTGAGGGCGGTCTGGAGTAGGAGAAAGAAAGGGCAAAGGGAGGAGGAGTGAAAATAAAGCTGAGAGGCACCAACTCTAGCCACTGAAAGCAAAACCGGTTAAAAAATGCTGAGGCTATTTAGGTTAATAGATCTCAACCACAGCGCAGCAGGTTGTCCATGGCCTGCGTCTGTGGTACAGTGGTTAGTACTCCGCCTTGCGACCCTAGTAACCCTGGCTTGAATACTCGCTCTTTTCCTCTTTAAAAAAACTCCCATCCCAGTAAAACTGGCGATAGAGTGCGATTTCCCACAATAAAACTGGAGACTGTGAACAGCTCAATCAGGCTCTCGAGGTCCCACGTGGTGGAGCTCCCAGCCTCAGCTCCTGACAGGGAGCAGAGAGAGACCTGCCTAACTTGGGGAAAGGCCGAAAAGTCCCCCAGAGGCGAGGTCTGCAGCGCCCAGAGTCCCCACCCTCACCCCGGAGAGCGGAGGCAAAGACAGCAAAGGGCCAGATCCGCTTTGAGGGAGGAAAGAGCCTGCACTGGGAACCACTCACTTTCATTGATGGGTAAGACTCTGAAGAAAAGCACCCAGCTTTGCCTTGGAAAGGGAATTCTTGCTACCCTTAGGTAGAAGACAAAAATCCCAGCTTTTCACATCTCACTTGTTTAGTCTGTAGTGTATGACTTCCGCTGATGTCTTAATTATCATAGTGAAACAGATTTTTGTTGGTACAAATTCTCCATAAATTTTAACGTATATGTGGATTCGTGTAGTCACCACCATAATTAGAATACATACAGTTTCATCTCACCAAAAGCTTTCTTTGTGCTATCTTGTTACTGTTATGACTCACAGCAAAGGTAAAGCCCTTACAATCACTGATCTGTCCATCACTACATATATCTCTATCGATTTGTGGGATATATAGATAGAGATCTATAGATCTATCTATCTCTCTTTTTTTTGTTTTCTGAGAATACAATAAGAATGGAAGCATACAGTATGTAGCCTTTTCAAACTGGCTTCTTTTACTCAGCAAGGTGGAGTTGGGATTTGTTTTGTAGATCAAAAGTTCCTGTTTACTGCAGAATATTCCATCCAGTGGGTATGCCACTGTTTTGTCTATCAGGTAACCCTTTGAACCACATTGGATGATTGTAGCTTCTGCTCTTACAAATACAGCAGCTATGAATAGTCCTGTAGAGATTTTTGTGTAAACGTTAGTTTTCTTTTCTTTGAGGTAGATTCCCGGCAACCCAAGTTTGCTAGATCATATACTACTTGCATGCTTAACTTTATGAGAAACTACCAAATCTTTTCCAGAGTCCCTATACCATTGCGTATTCTCACCAGCAGTGTTAAGAGAATTCTAGTTACTCCTTATCCCAGATGCTTGGTACTGTCATTCTAGTAGATGTGTAATGGTATTTCATTATGGTTTCAGTTTGCCTTTCCCTGATGCTTAATGACATTTATGTGCTTATATCCTCTAGAGAAGTCTGTTCATGTCTTTTGTCTATTTTTTCATAATTGTTTGTTTCCTTATTGTTAATTTAAGATTCTTTATATATTCTTATCACCAGCCTTTTGTCCTATTTGTGATTTATTTTTTTTCTCTCAATCTGTAACTTTTCATTCTTTTAGCTGTTTTTTTGAAAACATTTTTAATTTCAATGAAGTACAATTAATTGATTTCTTTTTTCTGGATAGCACTTTGAGTGACATCCCTAAAAACACTGCCTAACCCCATGCCATTAAGATTTTCTTCTATAAAACATTTAGTCTGTTCTCCATGTTTTGTTTTTTTTTTTTTTTTTTCATAAACTGTATGGTTTAGGTGGATTTTTTCTTCATACGGATGTCAAATTATGCCAGCACAATTTGTTGAAAAGAAAATAAAAGTCTTTCTTCACTGAATTGCTTTTACACGTTTGTCAATAATCAATTGACATATTTCTGTAGTCCTATTTCTGGACCTTCTATTCTGTTTCATTGGTCTGTGTGTCTATGCCTTTGCTCACCCACAATATCTTGCTAACTGAAGCTTTATACTAACTCCAAAAATGGGTAGTCTTATTCCTCTAACTTTATGGTACTTTTACAAAGTATATTTAGTTCTTCTCAGGATTCTCTCTGCCATCCCAGCCCAACAAATTGAGAATCTGTTTATAAACAGATTCTCAAAAACTTTAAAACTTCAAAGACTCTGTGAATAGAAGGAAAAGATAGTGGTCTCCTTTTCCTATGGTGTCTTGTTGGAGTAGATCCAAGGGAGTAAGAAGGGGGAGCCCCGTGGGCGGCAGCAGGTGAGGCCCAGAGAAACCTCAGCCAGAATCTATTTCCTGCGGTTTAGGGTTGACCAACTAGACAGACGGCCCATGCTGAGTTTAGGACAACTGCGACCCCTACTGGCCTGAACAGATACTCGGGATTCTTCTGAGAGCTGAAAGAGGAAAGCATCTGAGGAAAAGAACATGAAAGACACCCAACCTTGGGCTCCAACCCAGGACCCCAGAAACTGCATTCTCACCCCCGCAGGATGGAGGTAAGAAAAGCTGTAAGAAAAATCACACTGACCTCGTTTTCTACCCATGCAGGTGAATGGGTACCAGGTCAGGACGCCCTTGGGGGAAGGCAGATGCCACTCGCTTGGTATCAGAGAGGAAAGCAAAAGGCAGCAGCAGCTTGGCACAAAGGGCAAGGTTCCATCAAGACTTGAACTCAGTTCGCTGGATTCACAGTCCAGAGTGTTAACCATTACACCATAGAACCACCCAGGGAAAAGGACCTGCTGACTCTCAGAAGTGTGTGCACACAGCCTTTCCTCCCTCCAGCGTTCCTGGGGCGCTCCTCCTGCGGAGTTCTTCCCCCAGCCTCAGGGGTCAGGAGTCGCCAGGGATCACATTCTCCCTGCCTATCTGGAGGCTTGCATGTAGGGGATGGAGATCAAGTTCCCTTGGGGATTAGTGACAGGGATGGGCTTTTTTCGCCTCACCCAGGTGCACCTGCTCTGCCTGGGTGACTAGTTTCCTCACAAGTCTGAAATCCGGATGTCAGCTTGTTATGTTTTCATCTGATGCTCAGGCTCCTCTTCCAAGCTCACTACAGTTACTGGTAGAATTTATTTGTTTCACATCTCCAAAGACAAGGGGAACAAGGGCAAAAATGAACTACTGGAACTTCAACAAGATCAAATGCTTTTGCATAGCAAAGGAAACAGTCGACAAAACCAAAAGACAGCTGACGGAATGAGAGAAGATATTTGCAAATGTCTTATCAGATAAAGGGCTAGTATCCAAATTCTATAAAAAACTTATCAAACTCAACACCCAAAGAACAAATAATCCAATCAAGCAATGGGCAGAAGACATGAACAGATATTTCTGCAAAGAAGACATCCAGATGTCCAACAGACACATGAAAAAGTACTCAGCATCACTTGGCATCAGGGAAATACAAATCAAAACCACAATGGGATATCATCTCACACCAGTCAGAATGGCTGAAAATTGGCTAAAACGAGTCAAGAAATGACAGATGTTGGTAAGGATGCAGAGAAAGGGGAACCTTCTTACACTGTTGATGGGAATGCAGGCTGGAGCAGCAACTCTGAAAAACAGTATATAGGTTCCTCAAAAGTTGAAAATAGAGCTACCCTATGACCAGCAATTGTACTCCTGGGTATTTACCCCAAAGATGCCAATGTAATGATCCAAAGGGGCACCTGTACCCCAATGTTCACAGCAGCAATGTCTATAATAGCCAAACTATGGAAAGAGCCCAGATATCCACAGACAGATGAATGGATAAAAAAGATGTGATACACACACACACACACACACACACACACACACAGAATATTATGCAGCCATCCAAAAATCAAATCTTGCCATTTGCAACAACATGGGTGGAACAAGTGTATTATGCTAAGTGAAATAAGTCAGAGAAAGACCATTATCATATGATCTCACTGATACATGGAATTAAAGAAACAAAACAGAGGATCATGGGGGAAGAGAGGAAAAAAAGAAAACAAGACAAAACCAGAGAGGGAGACAAACCATAAAAGAGTCTTAATCATAGGGAACAAACAGGGTTACTGGAGGGAGATAGGTGGGGTGATGGGGTAACTGGGTGTTGGGTATTAAGGAGGGTATGTGATGTAATGAGTACTAGGTATTATATAAGACTGATGACTCCCTTTTACTTCTGAAACTAATAATATATGTTAATTAATTGAGTTTAAATTAAAAAATTAAATGAAAAAAATAACTCATTTGCTTGTGGTTGTAAGACTGAAGTCCTTATTTTCTTGCTGACTGTCAACCAGAGACCATGCTCTGCTTCTAGAAGCTGCCTCCATTCTTTTTTCATGGCTCCTTTTCCATTGTCAGACAAGTAATTGTATGCTGAGTCCTTCTCATGATTCACTCTGATTCTGTCTTCTGCCAGCCAGAGAAAGCTCTCATATTTAAGGAGTCATGCAATTAGATCTGGTCCACCCAGATAATCTTCCCATCTTAAAGTCAGCCATGCTATATAACAACATCACCATGGGATCAATGTCTTGTCACTCTAACAAGTTCCAGGGATGTGGGGGAGACATATTTGGAAACCATTTTAACTTCTCTTCACTATAGTCCAGCCTCTGGGTTTCAGGGATACATGTCCCTTCCAAATGCAAAATACATTTACCTTATCCCTAAGGTTCCCAAAGTTTTATCCCATGGCCGCATCAGTTCAAAGTAGAAAAAAAAAATGTTGTGTAATCAGCTCAAAATTCCAAAATCACATCTGAATCATTTATATCAGGTGTGGATGACTCCTGAAGGTGTCCATTAAGCACAGAGTACAATTCCCCTCTCTCTGTGGACCTGTGAAATGATAGAACCATTGATCTGCACTCCTCCCCAAGTGCAATAGTGAGACACATAAAGAATAACATTTATTCAGGTTCTAGCTGAAAAAGAGGCAAAAGGGAAGGTATTAAAAGGTCACTGATCCAAAATAATTTGGAAATCCACCCAAACAAAATTCAGCAGGAATTCCTTGGTTAGGTTTCAAGGCCCCAAGACATGAGGTTTTGCCTCTGGGCTCCCATTTGTTTGCGTCTTCATTTAATTATTATTATTTTTTCCTTTCTCTCATAGGTCTCTGGATCTTCCACTTCCTTCTCATACAGCATCCTCCCCTTAATGGTTGGTATGTTGTCCCCACCTGAAAAGGTCTGATAGTGACCTTGTTGTGGTTCTCTCCCCCAGGAGGGGCTGCCCTCACCATCTCACTCATCTGGGATCCTCTTCCCTGACCGGATTTCTTTTTTTTTTTTTTTTAAGATTTTATTTATTTCTTTGACAGAGACAGATCACAAGTAGGCAGAGAGGAAAGCAGAGAGAGGAGGAAGCAGGCTCCCCGCTGAGCAGAGAGCCCGATGCGGGACTCGATCCCAGAACCCTGAGATCATGACCCGAGCTGAAGGCAGAGGCTTTAACCCACTGAGCCACCCAGGCGCACCCCTGACAGGATTTCTATCTGTCATGATTCTTTCAGCTTACCCATGTGCCTTAGGAGAAGGCTAGAATTGTGGAGCCCCAGAACTGATCTCTGCTGTCTCTTCTCTTGGAGGAGAATAAATGACAAAGGACTTCATGAAGAAAAGACCCCCCTGAGGTCGGACATCCCCAGCAATTAGAGAAGAGGAGGAAACCTACAGGGCAGCAGAAGCCCTACAAACCCAAATTGTGGAAGCAGGACCCACATCAGGTAAGAGCCCTTCCCGGAAATGTCCCTATTGCCCCATTGAAAGCCACCTTGGATGAAAGACATGGTCTTCTCAAAGCAGTTAGTCTTGTGAGCATTGGGTCTTTCAGAGTCTCCATCCTCAGCTGTTTGTTTAAAATGGGCTTTGTCCATTACTGAGGACCTCCTTGGAGTTTTTGTCTGAAGTGCAACTTTGGAGGCCTTACCCCCAGGGGAATGGAACAGGCACCACAGTGACTCTGATGGAGGTGTTCTTTAACTCTACAGCTGTGCCCAGGGACGGGAGCCCTGTCTGCTACATGATATCCCATTTCACATCTAACATTCCCGTGTGTCATTCTGCCTTCTCTAATTTATATCCTACACTCTCTATCATACCTGAGATAAATATGCTCAAAGAGGTAATTATATCGTCCACTAAAGCATATGTGGCATTGGGATCTTGGACTACTTTTCTTAAGGCTGTGATTTTCTTGCTTCAGCGCAGACCTGGGATAGGGTTTGAATGAAAATATGGTTGGGACTAGAGATTAGTAAACTATAATTATTGCTGGGAACTGTTATTTATCCACTGGACAAGTATTTAGTGAATGTTTCACTGGGCAGGAGGCACTGGGGACGTGGAGTGAGCAAGGCAGACCAAGTGCCAGCTCTCAGGAAAATGAACTTTGACAGTGGAGTCAGATATTTTATAGATAATCACATAAGTGCATTTTACTTGTGATTTTGATAAATATTATTTAATACTTTCGTGTTATGTGATCCTAATCTCTTAGCCAGTGATTTAAAAGTGAATATAAGTAATAGCATTACATAATTGTGAGAAAAGATCTGTCCCCAGATAGGCCCTTCTGGTATTTTAAACAGTGGAAATACCTACATTTGATCCAAAGTCTCTTCAAAATTATTTATTTTTAAGTTAAACTTTAAATTTCAGTGTCCCCTGAAATTCAGAAGTGGGTTTCTGGAGGGTGTGTATGAGTCTTGACAGGGAAGCTTGCAGCCAAGGTCTGTGTGAGGGTTCTGCTGCTATCAGCTGGAAGGGGAGTTTGGGAAATTCTCCTAATCTCTCTGGGCCTCAGTTTCCTCATGTGTAAGATAAGGTTGATATTCAAATTCTCCAAAGTCCCTTCCTGCTCAGTTTTTGTGAGTGCACGAGGGACTGAGGTGCCAGTTTTGCAGCTCTGGGGACTGCAGCTGAGACTGACTTGGTCCCTTCTCTGTGTGTCTCCTGCAGGAGCCTGAGCTGAGTCCACACTGAAAGCAGAGAACAGAGGGAGCAGATGGAAGACAGGATATCAGCAGGTTTGGGGGATGAGAATAACACAAAGAAAGACAAGGCAATGGTGGAGCAAGTGGTTGCAAAAGGATGGAAGAATAAGGACAAGTCGAGTTCAGAAAAATCCAGGGGAAACTGAGGAATGCATACACTAGCATCCAACTCTGCAAAGAGCTGCCTGAGTTCAGCGGGTAGGAGTAGGAGAGTAACTTAGTCCATCGTGAACCTGTGCCCCTGCCGAGGAACCCCACAGGACAGATTGGGATTTGTTTGTACTCCTGGAAACACCCAATTCCCAGAGGAGGAGGATGCGACCATAAAGCTCTGCCCCAGTCCCTTAGCTTCGACCTTGGAGCTGCCCTCATGGTGGATGTCTTCCAAGAAAGTGTGGGCTTAGAGTGATCAAGGATGTTTGGTTAAGGGTTGGAGATGTCCATTCTTACTGAAGGGAGTTATGCCCTGACAAATCTGACCCTAATCATGGCTCTAGGTGCCAAATAACAAAGCAAACCACTTACATCCATTGGTTGTACAGAAACAGGATGCCCTTAATGCACATAACTGGAAAGTTACTCTGCCTGTAGGGTCATGCAATAGAACAGATCACTTGGGCAGTGGCCCAAGAAGGGGATGGGTTGAGTTTGTGACAGTGTCTCCTAGGTCTTGGAGAAGTAGTTTTGGGGCCTGAAGTTGCAAGTGGGCTGGCTCATGGCAACATTACACAATCTTGGGAAAACATGTCTAGCACAATTTTGGATTCAATGGGCACTAAATGTTTAGTTCATGATCTGTAGTCATTCTTTCACAGGTTATCCACTATTGACTTCAACCGAAAGTGACTTTTCTATTCATAGATACCAAGGAGTACCTGGGTGGCTCAGTCAGTGAAGCATCTGACTCTTGGTTCTAGCTCAGTCATGAGCTGGTGGTAGTGGGATCAACACTGAGTTGGGCTCCATGCTCAGCACAGATTCTACTTCAGCTTCTTTGTCCCTCTCCATCCCCCTCTGTTCTCCCAGATCATACTACTCTCTTTCTCTAAAATAAATAAAATCTTTAAAAAATAATGATGCTCACAAATATGCAGATTTAAACACAACCTATGATGACTTTGATGAACAACAAGGTAAAGCAGATTTTTTATTTTAGTTTCCAACAGAGAGCAGAAGAGGTGAGTAATATCATATCATTTCAACATCCAAAAGCAAGCAGGTAAAAGAAAGAATGTATGGAATTATATGTCATCTACATAATGATCAGTTGGTTATAAACAAATTGGGATAAATCTATGTTTATATTGACTCATAGGTCCAGTGAAATAGGCAGAGCATTGGGAAACAAAAACTGGCCAGGGGGGAACCTGGGTGGCTCAGTGAGTTAAGCCTCTGCCTTCAGATCAGGTCATGATCTCAGGGTTGAGATAGAGCCCCACATCTGGCTCTCTGCTCAGCAGGGAGCCTGCTTCCCCCTCTCCCTCTGCCTGCTGCTCTGCCTACTTGTGATCTCTATCTGTCAAATAAATAAAATCTTAAAAAAAAAACAACTTGCCTGAAAGTCATTTGCATAACTGGACTTTAGAAAACCATTAGGCAAACCTAAAGCAAACACATTTAAAGCTGTTTGTGAGCCACATGTTAACCCATCAAGGGTGAACTTTATGAGACACCTAACACTAAACGGATGCTTTGATTTCTTTGAGACCGGTTACCTGAGACACAGGGAATGTGACCTTGTGAGTTATGCAGGTGAGCAAGTTTTACCTGATAGGATATTAAGTTCAGTAACTAAAGAGGTAACTTAAATATGCTACACACACCAATCATTACTTAAGTCAAACATCTTCACTCTTCCTTGGGGGAATGGAGCTGACACAGAGAACTACAGATTCTGTTGCAGAATCCAGACCCGATGCTTACAGACAGATGGCAGTGGACACCTACTTCAGATCTGGAGTATGAGCCTTTGTCTCATAAGGCAACTGAGTCATACAGCTTAGTCACACAACTGATCACACAACTCAATCACACACAGCCCTCAGCCTGTCACTATTACTTATTTTCATGCTGTTGGTGTCATTTTATAATAGACTACATCAGAAATGGGAGAAATCAGATTTGGGCACAAACTCATGGCATTTGATGGATATATCATGCATACTGTTCCAAAGTTTCTGGCAGTGCATAATGCTGGCAATAGATTACTGAAGACTAAACTAATTAATAAGAGAGAACATCGACCTCTAAATTTTGCGACTGTGGTGTTACAGCTACACACAAGATAAACTGGCAACCTTGTCAACTGAATGATTACTCTCAACGAAAGTGTATTAATGGACATACAAAACATTTTGCATGCATTGGTCGACAAGACTCTGTAAAATCTGCCCAGCCACAGGACTGCATGTGGGTTTGATTATTCCTTTTCCTTGGGCTGCTAAGAAAAGTGCAAGGGAATGGAATCAGATCCTTCTCACCTGACAAATACCTAAATCTCCAAAGATACAGTCACTGCCAGATCGAGCTTGAATCTGAAATGCATTTGCTTGCATCAAGATCCAACATCAATATATAAAACTCAGGTGTGATTTATGTGATTGCAGTGCCTAACTGAAAGGTAAAAAGTGGTATTGTTTGTAATAGCATGAAGCTTGAAATACTGAGGGATAGATCTGACTGAAAATCACAAAATATTTCACAGAGAAGTGAATGAAGCCTTAGAAAATGAAGAGAATTTCCTTATTTGGGGGTGGCAAGATTCAATACTGTTCAAGCATCAACTTTCCCCATTTGATCTATACATTCAATTCAATCTCTCTCAAAATCTCAGCCTGTGTCTTTGGTAGAAAGTGACCAGTTGATTTTAAAATTCATATACAAATATAAATGACATCATATGGCCATACACTTGTGAAACAAAGAACCAAGTTTTAGGGTTAGCTGTACCTGATTTGAAGAACCATTCTGAAATTATAGTAATCAAAACAGATTGGTATTGGCATATGACAGGTAAGTAGATCAATGAAATGGATTACAGAATCCAAAAACAAACTAATACTTATATAGTGAACAGATTTTTGACAAATGTGAGAAGCAAGGCACTGTAAAAAATATAATCTTTTGGAGCATGAGGGTGGCCCAGCTGGTGAAGCGTCTGACTCTTGATGTTGACTCAGGTCATGATCTCAGGATCCTTGGGATCTAGTCCCTCATCAGGCTCCATGTTAAGAGGGGGTCTGCTTGTGATTTTCTTTCTCTTCCTGGGCTGCCCCCACATAAATAAATAAATAAATCTTTTTAAAAAGTATAATCTTTCAACAAGGGGTAAAGTGTAATCTTTTCAACACATGAATATGGACATGACATGGGTATGCATATGAAAATAAATAAATACATAAAATTGGATCCATAACTTACATTATACAGAAATTAGCTTAATATAGAGCATGGGCCTAAATTGATACTCTAAAATGTTAAAACTTTCAGAAGAAGACATAGGAGAAAATCTTTAGGAGCACGTGGATTACACAGTCGGTGGCTCATGTGACCCATGATATTGATTCACATCCTGATCTCGTGGGTTGTGGGATCAAGCCCAGAGTAGTCTGTGCTCTCAGTGGGCAGTCGGCTTTAATTTCTCTCCCTCTGTCCCTCACCCCACTTGCTCTGTCTCTGTCAGTCTCTCTAAAAATTAGAAACATGGGGCAGGCAGAGGGACAAGCAGACTCCCCGCTGAGCAGGGAGCCCAACCTGGGGAGGGAAGGGTGGGGGGGTTTGTGTGGCAACCGCAGGGCCCTGGGATCATGACCTCAGCCGAAGGCAGATGAGTAAGCAACCGAGCTAACCAGACACCCCAATAAATAAACCTTAAAAAAAAATCCTTATAACCTTAAGTTGGACAATGATTTCTATTCTTTTAGATTTTATTTATTTATGTGACAGAGTGAAAGAGAGAGCACAAGCAGGGGAGAAGCAGAGGGACAGGGAGAAATGGGCTCCCCGCTGAGCAAGAAACCTGATGCAGGGCTGGATCCAAGAACCCTGGGATCATGACCTGAGCCAAAGGCTGACACTTCATCGACAGAGTCACCCAGGTGCTCCTGGACATTGATTTCTTAGATATTACATCAAAATTGTGATTTTTGAAAGAACAAATTGATAAACTGGATTTCATCAAAAGTTAAAACTTTGGCTCTTCAGAAGCCATTGGTGAGAGAATGCAAAGTCATAGGGAGAAAATAGTTATGAATTTCATACCCGAGGAAGGTCTCCTAATACAACAGTGAAAGAACTCTCATAAGTCAATAAGAAGATAAACAATCCAATTTAAAATGGGTAAAAGAAAAGTGCCTGGGTGACTCAGCTGGTGAAGCAGCTGCCTTTGGCTCATGTCATGATCTCAGCATCCTGGGATCTAGCCCCCGCCGCCCTCTATCAATCTCCCAAATGAGCAGGGAGTGCTCTCCCTCTGCCCTCCTCACCCTCCCCCACACCCCCGATCTTGCTCTCTTCTCTCTCTTTCAAATGAAAAAAATAAGACCTTTAAAAATTAAAACAATAAAATAAAATGGGTAAAAGATGTGTAGAGACAGTTCAGCAAAGAATATATATGGAAGGCATATAAGAACATGACAAGATCTATATCATTAGTCCTTAGGAAAATACAATTTAAACCACTATCTACCAATGAAAATGGCAAAAATGAAAAGGATCTCCATTCCAAGTATTGGCAAGGATGTGAGGGAGCTAGATTTCTCATACGCTGCAGATGGAAAGACTAAATTCTACTACTCTAGAAAATATCCTGGAAACTCTTTTTTTTTTTTTTCCCTTAAGACTGACTTATTTGAGAGAGAGGGAGTGAAAGTGAGTGGAGGGGGGCAGAGGGAAAGGGAGAGGGACAGAATCTCAGGAAAACTCCCTGCTGAGCACTGAGCCCTACTTGGGACTCTGTCTCACCACCAATGAGATGATGACCTGAGCCAGAATCAATGCCAGATGCTTAACCAACTCAGTCACCCAAGCACCCCAACAGTTGGGAAATTCATCAAAATATTAAACCTATACCTACCATTGGCCATCACCATTCCACTCACATGAAAAATAAAAGATATATTCACGAAAATCTATTGATTGCAACTCTTATTTTTTTAATGGTTATTTTATTTTATTTTATTTGCAACTCTTATTTTTAATTGTCATTCAAATCCATCCACAGGTAAGTGACCCAAACAAATTGTGACATACCCAGCTCATGGAATACTATTCAGTTTTACAGAGTAATCTCTTCACATACATAACAAAATGGGTAAGAAAAAAAGTATTTTTTGCTCAGATAATTATTTTGAGCACAAAGACTTCAAAACATTTCATTAATATAAAACCTCAGAAATTGCATATAATTCTATTGTTAGAGAAAGCCAATCAGTGGTTTCCTGAGGTGGGAATGTGAGGGAGGAATTGCTAGAAGCACAAGGAAACTTTTGGGGGTGATAGATATAACCACTACTGGGGTGATGCATATATATGTTCAAACTTATTAAATGTGAGACTTCAATTATATACACTTTACTGCATGGAAATTATATCTCAATATACCTGTTGAAACAGTTTAAATACAAAAAACAAAAAACAAAAAACATTTCATACCCTGAAATTCAATAAGTGGTTCTTCTACTTTCAAAAAAAAATCAACCATATATTTTTGCAAGCTTAAAATAAGCAATGAATCATTTCTTTGGATATGAAAATGAATTTATCTATCTTTATCTTTCTATATGTAACTCTTGAAGAAAAGACAAACTTAAGAGAACATAAAGGGAAGCCACAGTGTAGAAATATGTTTATCTCCGACAAAGGACTTTTCTCTAGAATTAGATATCATGTAGTCTGAGAAGATAATTAACACAATAAAACAATTGGTCAAAAGACTTGAACAGAAACTTCACAAAACAAGATAAATGAATGGTTCATTAGCACATGACAAGAGGCACAAGTCATTAGTCAGGAGGGAAAGAAATCAGTATACAATGAGATACTATGTGTATCTACTGGTATGGCTAAAGTCAGAAAGTCTGAAATCTCACATAAAACACCCGGAAGTCTCATGTAGCTGTGGGAATGAAAAATTGTACCACCACTTTGTAAAGCTGACTTCCACTTATAAGATTAAAGAAATACAAATCCTATGGACAGTCATTCCATTCCTAGGTATTTACACAATATGTCTACAGAATGATCAGCATGTGAATGTTCATTAACAGTTTTATTATTATGCCTAAATTATAACTTCCTCAAACCAGAACATGAAAGTCCAGTAACAGAGGAATGTATAAACAAACATGAAACCCTTGAAATCTTACCCAGCATAAAAATGTCATGAAATATTGATTCAGGTAAGGATATAGATGGATTTATTTTCTTTTTAAGATTTTATTTATTTAATTGCTAGAGAGAGTGAGAGAGCACAAGCAGGGGGAGCAGCAGAGGGAGAGGGAAAAGCAGGCTCTGTGCAGAGCAGGGAACCTGACATGGGGCTTGACCCCAAGGCTCTGAGCTCATGACCTGAGCAGAAGTCAGATGGTTAACAACTGAGCCACCCTGGTGCCCCTCCTTTATGCATTTTTAAAAACATAAACAATTGGCAAAGAATAGATAAGCTGTTCTAATATAAATATCCTTTCCCCTTTTCTAGAAAGAAATAATGTATATAATAAAAAGATTGGAGAGGAACCAATTTGTATGGAAAAACTTTCCCAAAACCCTGAAGCAGGTCTACTTTCCATTCAGACCAGAGATTAATGGAAGCCCCTCCAGACTGGAGGGGGCTGAGAAAGTCCTAGAACCCTAGAATGATCTGGACTACCAGACACATGTTCCTCAAAAAGATCGACTACTCACCTCCAAAGGTACTGAGCAATTTGTGAAATTGTGGGTGAGTTTAAGACCAGCTCCACTATAGAACCAGGACTCTCCCTTGAAGCAAAGCCAGGATATTGATAGATACCATTTCCAAAATCACTGTTACAGGCCATGGCATGCTCCACAGGAGGGAAAACAGGTACATGAGCATCATTTGAGAGAAATATCAATCAACAGACAAGAGAATTTTTTTTTCAAGAGACATTATTAAATAAAGTCCACCACCCACTAAAACCCAGGAAAGTTCTCATTCAAAAGCAATGTTTTAAGGAACATATAGGTATACATCTTCATGATTTGGGGATAGAAGCTGGTTTCTTAAATGTACAAGCAACTCAACAAATCAATAGATAAACTGGATTTCATTCATTCATTCATTCATTCATTCATTCAAGTTAAAAGCATGTTGTTTCAAAGGACACTATCAAGGAAGTGAAAAGCCAATCCATGGAGTGGGAGAAATATTTGTATTTTGTATTATCTGATGGAGGTCTGCTATATAGAATACATTTAAAGAAACCTCTTACAACTAACCAGTCAGGAAAAAGACAGCCAATATAGGAAAGGGAAAAAGAGTTTCAGTAGACTTTCTCCAAAGGATAATACCAATGCAATAGTGAACACATGAAAAGATGCTCAGTATCATTAGTCATTAGGAAAATACAGATCTAGGCACCTGGGTGGCTCAGTGGGTTAAAGCCTCTGCCTTCAGCTCAGGTCATGATCTCAGGGCCCTGGGATCAAGCCCTGCATTGGGCTCTCTGCTCAGCAGGGAGCCTGCTTCCTCCTCTCTCTCTGCCTGCCTCTCTGCCCACTTGTGATCTCTCTTACTGTCAAATAAATAAATAAAATCTTTAAAAAAAAAAAAGGAAAATACAGATCTAAAGCGCAGTGAGATCCCACTTCATCCCACTAGTGTGACTTCAAACAAAGAGACAATACATGTGTCGGGAAACTTATAGAAAAATGGAATTCTTACACATTCCTGGTGGGAATGCAAAATGGTGTCATTGCTTTGCTTTGGAAAATAGCTTGGCAGTTCCTCAAAAAGTGAAACATAGGGTTACCTTTGACATAGCAATTCCACTGCAAGGTAAATAGCTAAGAAAATTAAAATCATATGTCCATAGGATGCGAAAAGAAGTCTACATAACACAGAGATGCAGAATGAATATTGAGAAAGTTGGGACAGAAAAAAATTTTCAAAGTTAATTGCATAAACTAACTCTGGTTTCTCTCTTGTTTTTGTTTTTTATTTTGTTTTTGTTTTGTTTTTGCTTAAAAGAAAGCTTTATTTACTACATACATCCTAATCAAGTATTGTAAATGGAGGAAGATCTAAATAAATTGAAAAGCTTTTCAAATACAAAGCAACTAATGATAACTAAACTGCTAGCATGCTTCTCTTGTGTTTCTAATGGATAGAGAAAAAAAAAAAAAAACTAGAAAAGACCTAGAGAAGAACATCGTGATAGTCTACAACTTTACAAAATTCCCTTACTGGAAAAGCTTTAAAATCTGTGTTACCTTAAAGAGAAGTGGGATGAGTTCATGAGAGCCCTTAAGAATACCTGTTGGGAGGGGAGTCTGAGTGGTTCCCTTGGTTGAGCATCTGACCTTGGGTTTAGGCAAGGGTCATGATTTCAGGGGTTGTGATGTTGAGCCCCTTATCACACTCTCTTCCTGTACCCATGCCCCCATTCTCTCTCTCAAATAAATAAAGAGAAAGAAAAAACCAAAACTTCTTGGGAAAGAATTTCTCCCTTGATATCATACAGATATAAGAATAAACAATGAGAACTATGCTGAGATCATGTTTTAGAAAGAGATGGGAACTGTGCTATCAGCACAAGGGTAGACAACTATTGACACTGGCCACTGAGGGGTGGGCCCCATCAGTGGTGACCTTCAGGGGAGACCAGGCAGCCTTGAATACCAGCATGGCTTTGGCAACTGGAAGGCATGTCTCCCAAAGTTCCACTGACACTCTGGACGTTCCATTCTGTTAGTGCAAGTACAGACTGTTAGCTGGCATTCTGGGTGCTCCCTCAGTCAATCCAGTTGGAGTCTGAGCTACGAGCAGTACCTTTGGCTCCCAACTCTGCCATCTTGAACCTTGTTTTTGTGGTTACTGACTCTCAAGTGCTGTGGAGTATTGTTCAAATTGTTCCCAACAGTAAGTAAAGAATTTCTTTTTCCTCACCCCTCAGCCCTGATAAAATCTACTTGATGTCACGGGTTTTTAACCCATCATGTGTTTGGGCTTATTCTCCTTTGTCCCCAGCTCTACCTTTCCTGCCAAACATCACCATGGCAGCATCTCTTGGCTCTCTGTGCAAGACAGGGGCAGAAATCAGACTCCTGAAAATAAACCAAGGGCTTCAATTCCAGCTGGGAAAAAGCAAGCAGGACTTCTGAGACCTTAAGGAGAAATTCTTTATATCTGAAGCTACTGCCTACTTCCTGGCCAACCAACTGCAGAAATACAGTAAGTCCTACAAAGAGGGAATGAGGCTCTCAGTCATTAAATTCCATCGTTTACCAGACATCGCCCTGATGTGTTCTTAGGAGGACACCTGCCTTTGTTTACAGAAGTAAAGATGCACGGGAGGTCCAGGGCATGACCAGAAGAATGCTCTGAATACAGAGGAGGCCTTGTTTTACCTTCTTCTTTCTCTGCAACAGACAGGTCACCACACAGGCCAGACTTTAGCTTCAAGGACTCCTTGGGGAAACTCTGCCAGAAATCTCCATGAAAGCTCCTATCATCTACTGTTCAATTACTTGGATTTAAAAATTTTCTCTGTCCCACCTTAGGCAATATCATGTTCTAGCTAAAGATCAGGATAAAGAACTGACCCATTTGTATGAGAAGCTACGGGAAGGGAAAGATGTTTCCCAACTACTCAATAAGTACCTCGAGGACCTCCTCACCCAAAATGACAATGAGCATTGCCAAGGACAGGACTTCCAAGAGCAAATGGCTGAGGGACACAGGCAGGCCAAGTGCCTTGCCTGAAAGCTCAGCCCAGGTAAGATGGCCACAGACCCTGATTGCACTGCACTGCTCCAAGTCCCTGGGCTCCAAAGAGACTCCCACGAGACTCCCCGCCTGCCCTCATACTGTTTGCAGCAACTTTCCTGGGTTCCCAGTCACACGTGGTTCCATGAGGTGACCGGGACTGGGAGGTGGTAGCAGAGAGGAGCAATGCACAGGGTGGAGGTCACATGGTCCACCTGTCTGCTTCCTCCCTGAGGGGACACAGTCTTTGCGGCAGTAGGCAGCATGGAACAGATTTAGAGCCTGGAAAGGGGAATGTGACAGGAGGCAGCTTATTAGTATGCAAGGATCCCTTGCAGAAGTGGGAGGTTCCCAGACTCAGCCTGGTCTGTATTGACCGTGGGTGAGAGAGTGAGTTTTACTTTCTCCATAGCTGTCCCCTCGTCTTTAATGTATATCAAATAAATTCTTGTCACCATAGTGATCAAATGGGAAAATTCTCGAATGCACTTCAGTAAAAAAGAAAGACCCTGACCATGTGGAGTTGGATGTGGTACTGGAGTCAGTATGATTTGAAGGTGGGAACGCAGTTTAGATTGAACACTTTTCATAGACAGACGTCCCCTTGAGGACACTGAAGCCCACATGGGGGTCATGAAGTCCCTGGTGGAGGGATGTGGGAAAGGCTGGTTGTCCTGTCATGAGGGCAAGGAGGAAGCTCTATGTGAGTGCCGTGAATGCACAGAGTCTGTGCCTGGGGTGGGATTTGGGGCCTGCTGCAAGACATGGTTGTGGAAGTTAAGACTTAACATGGACAACAATCCCCTGATAGGGACAACAAGAGACAGTAGAAACAGTTGCCCAGGTTCAGTGATGCTGAGCCTCAGAATCACAGACACACCGCCTGATGGATCAGAAACCCAGGTCATAGCAGTTCTTAAAGACACTGCCCTAAACTCAGTAGAACATCTAGTCATGCAAAGACACTTATGTCTCTAAGGCCATAGAAGCTGCTGTGCTTATAGTGATGATGTGGGAAATAGCTGAAGGGACAATTCTGGATTTCTTTGCAGATCATTAGAACAATCAGGAAGATTAAGAAGAATAAAAAACAATGACCCCCAGGTGACAATGCAAATTCAGGAACTGGTAATGTGTGGGTAAAAAATGTACAAGGACATAGAAAGAGAAGTAAGTGAGGTCAAGAGAGTCCCAGGTGCCAGATACAAGGATGAGCAAGACTGCAGAGGGTCAACCCCGGATGCCCTGTGAGCCTGGCTTTCTGTTGTCTCTATGAGGCTTGGAAGACCAAGATGAATTAACAGCCTTAGGATTCACCATATCTACAAAATAGCCATTCTTCCCTGTAAATGGATGATGGAAGGACATGCATATTTATTTTCCACAGTCTCTAAGGTCCTTGATAGGAAGGTGAGCAGCAAAGGAATTGCTAAAGAGACAACTACCAAAATTAAACACCAAGAGAATTAACCAAAAACCAAAAACTCGGGGAGTCATGTGACACTAATTAATACAAAGGTGCCGAGAAGGCACACATTTCTGCAGTCTGTAAGGAGTCCAGAGCTGTAACCACAAGACATAGGCACATGGTGGTTGCCCCTGGGCTGGTCTCCATCTGCGCTTCATGTGATGACTGTACCATACTGGGATGGTTGAGTCTCATGCTTGTAGGTCCTTCTGTGGCTGCTGCTCCTCTCCCACCCCAAGGCAGCCACATTCTGTCTCTTGTAGAATGGATAGCTTTTTCCCTCTCTAGGCAACGGCCCTTTGCTTCTACTGATACTCCCTACTAACTCCCATCAACACCAGCTAGAAAGCCACACTGTCTGATCCTCCTGGTGTGGTCTTCTGTCATTCCTGTGTCACGTGGCACAGCAGGGAGCTGCAGGAAGTTGAGAAGAAGGAAGTCCCACAGGACACAGAGGATGAATGTGTTCTGACTCCTTCAACTCTGCAAGAAGGGTGTGACAGTGACCAGGCTTACAATGATGGCGAGTTCCCATTAAATGAACAGGAATTGGGCTCTGCTCCAGATTTAGCCTGTGAATGCTCCCATTCCAAAGGGGATGAAACTCCACGTGCCCCCTCAGGTAGTGTCCATATTGTTTGTTCCACACACCTTGTCTACACTGCGGAAGGTCATCTCTATACACAGGCCCTATAGACACACGTTGCTTTAAATCAGGACATAATGAATTTGGAAACATAGAGGTCAGGTGGGTCAGGGAGCCTTTAACCATCCTAGGTAGGGGCCATGCCTCAGACTCTCCAGCCCCACTGTCAGGTCATTGCCCCTGTGTTTGGGGCAACAAATTCTATCCAACTCATTAGGACATCCACAAAGGTGTTGTCAGATACCCTACTTGGATCAAATGTCTTTTGCAATATGCACTGATACTTTCTCTTTATGATCAATCTCTCTTGAGGTTCTAGGCCTGTCCAACATTGTTGGCTGATATAAGGGGCTTTCTCTCATTTCACTGCTCTCACTCCCAGTTGCTCTCTTCTCTATGCTGGCTCAACTTAGCTAAGCAGTCACCTGAAAACAACTGTGTCATTACCTTGTGTGTTTGCTTCTGTGAAGCAAGGTGGGGCTCTGGCATCACTCAAACCACAAATGGCTTTTGTTTCAGAAGAAGACCAAAGATTCTTTTTGATTTGAGGGTTTCTACAATTGATTCATTAGTCTAGTCTCAAGTATAAATTCCTGAGAAGCTACAAGACCATGATATCTCATGGAATTATCCCCTTTTGCAGCAACTCTTCTCGCAGGTGCCTGGGTTCTTCCCCTGCATCTCTGGGGGAAAATATATTATAATCTCTTCTCATAGACTCACATTAGAGGAGGATATTGGGATAATTTGTAGGGGACAAGGAAGAGAATTTCCCCAGCTGGTCAGGGCACAGTCCTGTCTAATTCTCTGAAGGCTTACCCTTAGGCAGCCTGGAATATCCCTGCCAGAACAGTATGGTTTTACACTGAAAATCTTAATGTCCTTGCAGTGTGTGTGGTCACTGTGTTGGTAACATGGGAAGTGTGATTTCCTTAGTGTGACCTGTGGTCTCCAAACTTTCTTGCAGAAAGTCAAGATGATCTTGGGGAAGAAAATGGACAACAACCAATGTGCTCCAGGTAATTGAAGACTGTAGACTATGAATTTCCTGGTGACCCCTGGAGATCTCACATCCAGGGATAAAGAGAAAGTGTTGCCTAGAACAATTTCATCCATACGGCTAATAGCAGAACATCCCCTTTAACCGTGTCCTCTGTTTCCATGTGGTAGTTGCGGAGGCCTCAATTTCTTACTCCCTCACATGTTGAGTAACCTACAGAGAGTAGACACACAGGAACTGACCCAACCCAGGGATTCCTGTAATCAGCTGTTCTCTCCTCAGTGGTGAAAACACAGGTGAGAAGTGTGTCAGCTTTGTGCCTGTTTGACAGCGTCATCTTGGCAGGATTTTTAATAGCAAGGGAGGAGATTGAAGAATAAATGCATGTCATATCAAAATGGTGGGAAAATATTCATTGGAGTCAGCATGCCTGAGAGTAAGGCCTCAGGAACTATAGTCATTTGGGCACTGCAGATAAAAGTCAATACATTGTATGTAGAAGAGTTGAAACCACGGCTTTGGATTCCCTCTGTGTGCTGGGAGTCATGACTATGATGGAGAGTTTAGTCTCCTCCTCCATCAATTGGTTATGAGGCCAGTGCACAGAGCATCTACAGCTCTGTCTCTCATTGATCCTCATATAGGATGCCACAGACTGTTCCTCATATTGGAGGATAGTTTTTTCCTTCAAGAGGACAGCCAAGTTGCTTTCTGTGAGCACAACCTATTAACTCTGATCAAAAACAGCTAGGAAGCAATGGTGTCTGATGCTTCTGATTTGATCTTTTATCATTCCTATCTTACCTGCCACAGCATGGAGCATCACAAAGGTGAAAAGAAGGAGGAACTACAGGACACAGTGGATGTATGTGTTTTGACTCCTTCAATTTTAGAAGAAGAGTATGAAAGCAACGAGTGTTACACTGATGGCAAATTCCCATTTGATGCGTAAGAATTCGGTTCTGCTCTGGATATAGCCTCTGAATGTTCCCATCCCAAAGGGGCAGAAACTGCACATGGTCCCCAAGTAATATCCATATATCTTGTTCCTCACATGCTATGTAGATTGAAGGACTTGACCCCCATAAGTCAATCATATACTTACAAACTCTTTTGATTCAGGCTCTAGGACTGAGTTCAAAATAAGACATTCCATGAGTCAGTGAGCTTTGCTCAACTCCTGTCTAAGCCACAGCACTTTTATGTCTCGGCCACTGCCCATCACTGCTCTCAAGGCAGCCCTGCCAGAATCATGTACCTCTCTAGCCCAGGCACAGGAGGTCACTTCCAGACTTCCTAATTTTGAATTCATCTCTTGTGTCTCTTGCAAGGATCTAATTTCCATTCTTAAGCCGTATCCCTGAATTTCAATGCCTGCCAAGGTAGCTGGCAGCCTTTTCTATATATTTGGAGATGTCAGTACCCTGGTTCACTCTCCTCACTTAGTCTGTGTCTCCATTTGTCTTCTCTCAAGTCAGCAGAGAATCAGAACTGGATCCATGTTATCGTGCAGTGTATTTTTTCTGGAGCAAGGCAGGATCCTGAAACTTTCCTCACCCATAAACAGCCCCTGTTTCTTTGTGGCTTTGAAGATTATTCTGATTTGATGGTGTGTAGATTCCATTCGTTGGTTTAATCTCATGGTTGATTCCTCTAAAAAATTAACCAACAGCATTTCAGATGGAAAAAGCCTGAATAGTGCAGCAACACTCTAGGAAGTAGCCGGGTAGTTCCCCCAATCATGGGGAAGAGAATCATTTGTTCTTTGCATAGTCTCAAGGCAGGATGCTGTGATGATGGCCTGACATATCAGGAACATTTGTTTAATGGCTCAAGAGAGCAATCCCAGTAATTGCTTGCAAGGACCTACCTAAGCTCTCCAGGATGATTTGTCTCACAGTTGCCTGTAATTACTCTGCTTAGAATTCTGCCCTGTGCTACATGGGACACAGGAGTGGGCATTTGTGAAGGGAAATCTGCTTGGTGTCACTTTGTCTTCATTTATTTGCAGAAAACAAAATGGATCAGGACAGACTGAAAGGACAGGAGTCAGTTGTCCCCATGTAATTCTGAATACTTAGGGGCTGCGAATTGCAAAGTGGCAACCAGGGAAAAGCAGAAAGTGCTCAAGAGAGCTCTATTACCCATTTGGTCAATGACAAATGATCCATTTTCACAACGTTTTCTGTTTTCATTGTGGTCCTGGGATTGCTCCCCATTTCTGAAGTACTTCTCTAGTTGAGTAACCCACAGTCAGCTGACTCAGCTGAACTAATATGTCACAGGGATCGCTGTGCATGCTCATTGTCCCTGGTCTATTTTACAGAGACATGCATGTCTACTTTCTGCCTGTTGGACTTATCAATTGACAGTGTTCATAGAATGAAAATATCATGGCAAGAAGACAAACATATTCTATCATGCCACAATATTTAGAGAAAAGGACCTTCATGGGCATGAGATACCTGGGACAGTCACCTGCTCCCAAAGCTCCCAGTGCTTGGCCCCTACATGCAGAATTCAATGCCATTTGAATGAAGTGGGAAAGCCACCATTCTGAGCTAGTCATGGCTGGACGGCACAGAGAGAATTCAGTCTCTTCCTTCACAAGCTTGCTATTCAGCTTGTGTACTGAACACTTATTGTCCTTTCTATCTGCCACCCCTGTGACAAACACACCTTGTCCCACAAACACAAGAAGAGTTGTTCCTCTCTTTCCTAGGTCAACCTCTTTGCTTCCTGGACCACTCCCTTCTGCCCTCCATCAAAGCCAGACAGGACATGGGATTCAGATCCCTCTGAGGTTAATGTTCAGTTGTCCCCATGCTGCAGGCTCAGCAGACAGCTGCTAGAGGTGGTAGAGAAGGACATCTCATGGGACTCTCCAGATGAATGCTACTTGACATACCCAGTGCTTCCCGACCTGTCTGACTCCTACTGGCCTTACAGGAGCGCCGCCATCTTCTCACCTGATAACCCAGAAGTCTGTTCCTCTCTGGAAGGGGCCAGTGAGTACTCCGTTGTCAAGGTGATAAAGCTCCCAGTGGACATCCACACAGATCTCCTGTTCTTTATACCCAGACCTCTGTTGTGCCCAGAAAGTTCATCCCTGTGGGCAAGCTCTGTAGAGACATATTGATCTGAACTGGGCTCTAGGATTAAGTTTTAAGCCCAGACATCAGGTGGGCCAGGGAACTTTCCTCTCTTCCTACTCCCAGGTCATCACCTGTCACCGTGGCTTCTCTGTCAGGTCACTGGGCCCATGTCAGGCACCACAAACTCAACTCACCTCAGCAATATGACCAGAGAAGTTGTCTGTCAGACCTAATCTGGATGAAATTTCTTTTCTCACACTTAATAAGCTGTACATTTCATCTCTGAGCCAGGTCCTTTATGAACCTATGCTTGCCACAGTCAAATGGCATTCTTGTCCAGGGTTAACTGGTTTTGGTCTTCTTAGCCCCATTCTCTATCTCCTTTAGGTTGGCTTGTCTTCCTAAACAGTTGTCTGAAAACCCACCATCAGTGCCTCCACTGATATCCTCTTTGTGTGTTTCCAGAAGCACAGCTGTGCCTTGGCATTTCCTTCCCCCCACACGAATTGGGCTACAGATCTGTGTAGCACCAAAGACTCACTTTAACTTGAGGGTTTGTAGTTGCATGCCATCTGTTCAGTCTCGGTATATAAATTCCACTAAGCTTTCAGCAACCCAGCTATCTGAGGAGAGAAGACTGAATACTGCAGTAATCCTTTTAGAATGCAAGGAGGCTGGCTCTCCAGAATCTGTGAAAAAAGAGAAGTTAATGTGTTTACACAGACTTCAGACAGGGGAAACTGGGATGATAATCTCCTACCTAATGGCTAAGGCTGGGAAATCAAGGCAGTTATCACAAGGCAATAAACGAGGCATCCTCATGTAATCTTCTCACTGAACATGTTCTCACATTAAGCATATCTGAGTGCCTGGGCAGCATTAGACACTGGATTCTTTTGTACCGAGAGGGATCTGCTTAATGACTGGCACGGTCTCCATCTATTTACAGAAAATCAATTCCATTATGAGGAGAAAGAAGACCAAGACCTGATATGTCCCGGGTAACTCTAAAGACTCATGGGTTGTTATAAGAGACTCTTAATCTGAAGAAACAAACTGAGGGCTGCTGGGGGTGGGGGAGGGATGGGGTGGCTGGGTGATGGACATTGGGGAGGGCATGTGCTATGGTGAGTGCTGTGAATTGTATAAGACCGATGATTCACAGACCTGTATTGCTGAAACAAATAACACATTATATGTAGATAATAGAAAGAAAGAATCATGGGTTGCTATTTCAGTGGTTAAATTTAAGGACTGCATTACAATGAAAAAATAGAAACTGATGAATGTATCTATTTCATCTATTCTCCAACCAGAAAGTATCTCTTTTAACCATGATGTGTGTCTTTACTGTGTTACATGGCTAAATTCCATTAATGGACCCCTCCATCTCACTAACCTGCATTCAGTTGAACTTGGTGAATTGATTAGTCAGTGAGATTCTCTGCATTCCACTGTTGCCTTCTTTTGGTAAATCCATAGTGACAGGCATAGCTGTCTCCCCCTCTTTGGTGTTACCACATTGAGGATATATTCTAGCAAAAGAATACCTAGAAAAAAATTCACGTCTTATCACAGTAGTTAAAGAGTCACCGAACACACAAGATCTCTCCAGGTTGAGGATGCCTTTTAAAATTGGAAGGGGAGGTGAACTATGAGAGACTATGGACCCTAAAAAACAACCTGAGGGTTTTGAAGGGGTGGGGGGTGGGAAGTTGGGGGAACCAGGTGGTGGGTTTTGGGGAGGGCATGTATTGCATGGAGCACTGGGTGCGGTGCAAAAACAATGAATACTGTTACAATGAAAAGAAATTTTTAAAAAAAGTCGTGTTCACTTGATCACTGAACGTAATAGCAACAGCATTTATGCAAAAGTGTCAAAACCATCTTTAGGATTCTCCATGGTTACTGTGAGCCATGACTTCCATTCTACAATCGTTCAGTTTGTTGCTCAGAAACTGTTTTCTGGCCACTACCCTGAGATCCTTCTGTTCTCTAGATATCCGTACTGTCTTCACAGCAGCCACACACTGCTCATGAAACAGGAGGATAGTTTTTGCATCAATAATGGCTGTGCTCCTTTGTTATGACTCTGCATCTCAGCTTCCCATCAAAACCAGTAGGATGCTGGGGTGTCTCCTTTTCTTGTTTTAATGTTCAGATCTCCCCACCCTCCCAGGCTCAGCATGAAGCTGCCAGAAGTAGAAGAGGAGGATGCCCAAGGGGACTCACTGGATGAATGCTCTTTGACTGATTCACCCCCTCCTGAATCGTCTGACCAGCATGCAACTTATAGGAGGGCTGACAGCAACTCATTTAAAGATCTGGACATCTGTTCTGCTCTGGAATTAACTAGCGAGTCTTCCATTGTCAAAGTGATAAAGCTCCAACTGGACTCCCAAGTTGACCCCCTATGTTTGGTATCCCAAACTCTGGTGACAATGAGATGTCTCATCCCTATGTCTACTGAACTTCTACACAGGGATGAGACATCTCATT